>NW_010333504.1:66960-134699 GCF_000700745.2 Antrostomus carolinensis | reverse complement strand
TATTTTTGAGCCCTACTCCTGACTGAAAATCATTGTCAAACATTCCTAGTATCAGATATTTAATTCTGATATTCCTGTTGTCTCCTTCCCTGCCCCGCCTCCCCTAGGTGTAGATATCAATGATCCTGCTTTTTGTTATTTGAAGACAATGGGCTCAACTGAATTGGTTTTCTCGGACTTAAAATTTTTATTTCTAAGCATTCTGCAGTTAATTCCCCAGTCATTATCTTTACTGAAAACCGGGACAAAAGTGCACATTTTATTTTTTATCCATATTTGTGTTACATTTAATGTTAAGAGCATGTACAACCCTTTTCTGCTCTATTGGAGAAAGAAACTCCTGGAGACTGAGATTTAAAAAAGGAATTTAGAAATTATGAAGCAAAGTTGGACAAAATAGGGAAATTATTACTACCTAACTGTTTTTTAGGAAAACTCTTTGGGCAGAAAACCTAATCAAACTCAGAAAACTTGGAGTTGCTAACATTGTCAGGGTTCAGTAATAACTGGATAGTTCATGTTCACTTTCCCTGAGTAGTCTAGATGAATTGCATTTCCTGTGGTTCCACACAGCCTCTTGTAATGTTGAAGAGAAATCTGAAATTGCGGGAGTTCCTGATCACTTCCCACTATGGGAAGTTGCAATCTGGATTCAATCCAGTCTGTCTGATCAATGTCAAGCAGACACACCTTAAGATTCACTTAAGAAGGGGCAAATAAAACGCCCCCTCAAAAACTATACAAATACATTTTCATTATTTTTCAATGGAAAATTTTTTGTCTGTTACAGTGAGGAATAAATGAACAAATATGTGAGGAAAGGACTTAGAACAATTCTGTATGTGAATACATGGACAAACACATGTTTTCCTAAACTGAAACTCTTTGTTGTAACAACAGAGGACATGGTATTGCTGGAACATGAAGCTGCCCTGATAGAGAGGCAGATCATTATTCCAGAATGGGTTCTATCATCTCAACTTATACCGGTCCCATATGTGTCTCCCTGACTGAGGATCCCCAGTTGTATCATCTTTTTTTATTATTATTATTTTTTATTTTTAATAGTAGCGTTTCACGTTATCTATGAAACAAAATGAGCCCTTTTTTTTTTTTTTTTTTTTAAGGACATATGTTTGATTATTTTATTTTCTCTTAGTATGTTAAACTTTAAAAAGCTCTTTAAAATTAATTCATTGTGGAACCCTGGGGGTAAGAACCACATGTCACAGGTAACCAAATTAGAAGTCCATGGGTTATGAGATCACAACCCCCTAGAGAAATATTTAGCGGTATGTTTACTTAATATCTAACAGCATGTGAAGTTTATTTATTAATATGCCTGCAGGTTTCTCTCTAATCCCACTTCTCAAAGATGCTCATACATAGATAGAAAAGCCAAGAGGGGGTGATTTGCCCTGGTACTATTTCCATCTAATAGAATAATGTATCTGTTACAGAAAAAAGTTGGGGTACAGTACATACCTTACTGACCTTGATCAAATCTCAAGTCCTGTTTTACACAGCAGCTTGTTGTGTGCTGTTTACAGAGCAGAAAAGCGCATGCACAGCAACTTCCTCTTAGGGTTATGAATCTTTAAGTAAGAAGAAAATTTATTTCTTAACATAGTCAGAAGAGCAATTGCTTTCAGCTAAGCAATAAGAGAGAAATTCACCCCTCCTTTCTCACACCATGCTGCAGTAATTGAGCTTAGTGGAAGGAATTGTGCAGGAAGGAAATCTTCTCCCTTCCTTCTACATTAATAGTGATGGAGCTCCAGTCATTGCTCTCATCCCAGCCAGGGCAAAGGAAATTGAGAAGCTGGCCTGGGTCACCCCTCTACCTGCTAGATGTCACCCACAGACCCGATGGCCTCAGGAGGTCTGTTTTGGACAAGAGGAAGTGCAGAAGTGTGTCTGTCTGTGTTGGACTTGGCTTGGCTGCCCAGGACTCTTAGTCTATTTTGGAGGCAGCTTTACCAATGGACAGAGCGATGAGGAGGAGCAGGTGCTGATGTCTTCTCTCTGGTGACCAATGATAGGAGCAAGAGAAATGGCAGGAAGATGTGCCAGGGGAGGCTGAGGTTGGCCATGAGGAAAAGGTTCTTCAGGCAGAGGGTGGTGGAACACTGGAACAGGCTCCCCAGGGAGGTGCTCATGGCACCAAGCCTGACAAGATTCCAGAAGCATTTGGCCAACATGTACCCTCAGATACATGGTATGAATCTTGGGATTGTCCTATGCTAGGGCAAGCACTGAACTTTATGATCCTTTTGGATCCCTTCCAGCTCACAACACTGTAGGATTCTATGATCTCTGTTGTACTCCCAGATCGGCCATTGACCCACTGATTTTTGAATTGTTAGTATTACTCTGCTGCACACACACCCATATTTATGGGTGTGTGTGCAGCAGAGTAATACTAACATTTACCTCCTTAATGAAGCATTTTGAGATTTATTGACAAAAAAACTTCACATAAGAGCAAGACGTACTAGGTAGCTGCTTCATTTAAGAGCAAGACGTGCTAGGTAGATTGGACTAGATGATCTTTTGAGGTCCCTTCCAATCCCCAACATTCTGTGATTCTGTAGTTGATTACGTTGCTGAAGTACCATGAAAGATCTGTTCTTTGGGTTTACCAGAGTAAGTTCAGCCTTCTCGATCATTTAGCATCCTATTAACAAACTAGATAAAACATTAGATCAAGGAGCTGATAAAAAATTACATTATTAATAAAAAAAATTGAATCAACACTATCCCTCCTCTCTTGTTCAATCTATGCAACTGATCACTGCCTTGAATGTTAATAGGTAACTGCCTGGATTTCCTCTGAGTTTATAATTATCAAGTTCATAATAAACCTGAAAATTAAAGGGAAGAGAGGTATTTTTATGTTCTTGTTAAAATGTCAAATCTTCAGAAAGTTTTAGGAAATGCTGAGTTCTTTCTTTCTTCTCTGTCAGGGGCTATTACCAGAGTAGGTGCTGAGACAATCTGGACACCTGCAATCTCCAGACAGATTCCATCAAGCTCCTATCTGTTAGAAGCTGCAGTGCTTGCATTTGGATTTGATATCTAACAATAATGTGGTATTTTATAAACATTAGTGGGCCTGATTTTGCACTGGTCAGCAGAGGTAAAAAATAGGTACTTTTGGAAAACAAATAAAAAAGGAATTGGAACTGTCTCAATAAATAGTGCAAATTGTAAATTTCCCAAAGATGCAGTTTTTTTGCTCAGGCATAAGAAAATAAAGCTGGCAATTACAATATTGAGGAATTGAACAAGCTGGTTCTGCAGTTAAGGCCTAATATTTACTTGACAATACCTTTATATTATTATGTATAACATTGTGTCCTTTTAATATATAGACTTGCAATTTCGCCTTTCTGTTGTATCAGAAAAGAACTACCCGCTATCTCTGTATATGGAGTAAACCAAGAATTTTCTGACTCATATCTCTGATGATCTTAATGCTTCTTTTTGGTAGTGCTTTAAGGGAATAAGTGTAATATTCATGTTAGCAGAAGTATGGGAACTTAGTTGAAAGCTGGAAACTGGTCTTTGCAAGTCTCTTTCACAAGCTTTTTTGGTATGACCTTGATTAAGGAGTATGCTCCCTATTTTTGCTTAAGGATAGTTCCCCAAATTGCAAAATTTTTATCCACAGAACATAGTAAATATTAGAGTTCTGAAACATGATTTTGAGGAGTACAGAGACTTGTGCCTCCAAAACATCATTTTGATGAAAAATATCATAGCATTTTGCTAAACACCTGTTTTAATGTGTGATTTTTTGGCAAAGGAGCTCAGTGAATATTGATATTTAACCTATTCCACATTACACCAACTATGGAACTTTGTTTCAAACACTAGTGTTTTTCATCCAAAAATACCTTGTAAACAACACTTTTTCTTTTTTTTTCTTTTTCTTTTTTCTTTTTTTTTTTTTTTTTGAACTGAGATTGTTACTGAGAAATAGACTGATACAACCACATTTAGGTATTTGAAGAGGTGACCTGCTTTTCAGAGGAGTCAGGCACCTCATTTTCTTTGTAAGCTTGTAGCAGCTGAAGGCATTTTGAATGTTCAAACTCAGTAAGAGCCAATGCACGTATATTTGAAGTAGGATTTGGTCAAGTGTAATTGTAGAGTAACACATGGTTGAATTACCAGCTATAACATATAGCTGTTATAGCGTAGAAAGTTGCAGACTATATTTATAAGGGAAACATAGTTGTAAGGACTTTCCTCGCATTCACAATATGGGCAGATCATCTTGTCACAGGAATCTGGTTTCACTTTAATGAATTTGTTATTGTCTTTGTAGTGTGCTTACCCATTATATAGATTATATATATTTTTTAATGTTTATTTGTAGTTCTTCGGTTGTCTGAGTTTTGACAAGTTTGCAGGGCTTTGCAAATCTATCTTGCAATGATTATTGCAATGAAAGCTGACCGAGACTGACTATGGTCAGTACACCTTGCACAACTGTCATTATTAGATAAAGTCTGATTTTTTAGTTAAAAAAAAGCATTCATGAAGTAAAGAAAAAATCATGGAGCATCTACACAGATCTACTTCACAAGTAAAGGAAAGGTTTCTCAAGTTTTCATAGAATCATAGAATGGTTTGGATTGGAAGGGACCTTAAAGATCATCTAGTTCCAAACCCCCTGCCATCAGCAGGGACATCTTCCACTAGACCAGGTTGCTCAAAGCCTCATCCAGCCTGGCCTTAAACACTTCCAGGGAGGGGGCATCTACAACTTCCTTGGGCAACCTGCTCCAGTGTCTAACCATCCTCACAGTGAAGAACTTCTTCCTAATATCTAATCTAAACCTGCCCTCTTTCAGTTTAAACCCATTTCCCCTTGTTTTGTCATTAACTGCCCTTATGAAAAGTCCTTCCCCAGCTTTCTTGTAGGCCCCCTTCAGGTATTGGAAGGCCTACATTGACTAGTATTGACTGTCATGGATTTACAGCTATAAGATCTCCCCGGCACAGCCCAGCTGGTGCTATAGTTGACCAACAGTTTCTGACCTGTTTTGTGAATATTCTGTAAAGGAACATTGAAGTTGTTTTCTTGCTTTCACCTAGCTCATATCTGTCCCAGCAGAAAAATTGATTTCTTGCCAGGTAGTTTTACTGCTGTCTTATCAAACCTAAAACTAGAGGTAGTTAGGTAGTTTTGGGTTAAGGACATGGACTAGGGTTTTATTAAGTTACATGGCTTCTGAGTGGGCAGGTCGCAAACTGCAAGCATGATTCAGAAGACAGATTGACCATCACCTTTCAGTTGCTGGTGTGGCTGTATATTTAATCCACCTGTTGCTTTTATCTTTCACAGAAGATGGAACTAAGAGGTACACCTCAGACTGTGAGAGCTGCGTTGTATCAGCCTCTAAGGAGTTAGCAAGAAAACAGTAAGTTAGATTTCAAATGAAAGCAAAAGGCAGAGTCCTATGTGTAAACAATTTAGAAAAGTTGTTTTTATGAAGGAGATAAGAAAGCTCCTTTTAGCTTTTGTTTATAGATTACCTAGACCATCTAGAGTATGTCAAGTGTAATCTTTGGTAGATGTTTTCTTTTAGAAAAATACCTTAAAAATCGCAAAACTGTGTTTTGAGTTTGTATGTGCAATCAACCTTAGGCTACAAATAGAATCTGTCTTGAGGATCTTGCAGCACAATTTCCATCTGTCAAGTACAAGTATTAAGGCCTCTTAGATGGTCTACAATAGTACAATTTTATTATTATTATTTTCTTTAAACTGGAAATTCTAAAATAGATACTGATCTGGAAATGCTATCTGGTTTTTGGTTTGGGGTTTTTTTGGCATTTTGATTAAAGCACCTAGTTATTCTCAATATTGGAATACTTTCATATTTTACCTATCAAAATCCCTTTATTTTTGATAATGTTCTACACTAAATAATACTTTCCCACTATAATACACACTTACAAAGAAATCTGGAGTTTCAGCAGTCTAATCCCCCTTTTTAATCTAGATGAATTTATTCTTCCAAAACACATCTGAAATATATAATTCCTATGACAAACCAATCATTTTTTTCTTGATGGGCAATCTGCATCGCACAAAGACATAGACAAAGATGGAGAGCATTGGAAAGATCAGTCTCCAGTATTAGTTCAATACTGGTCCGCACACAGATTTCTTCTTCTCTCTGCAATGTTTCTATGGTGGAATTTTTCTCAGACATTTGGATGATTTAGTTAACAACAAAGGGATATCAGTTCTCTCCCCTTAAATAAGTGTATGGTTTACCTTGAATGAATCTTTCTCCAGATAAAAAGACACAGTGGAATAACATACAAATGGCACAGTCACTAAGTCAGTTTTTTTATTTTCTTTAGTGGCTTGCAGCACCTATTATGGACTACTTCATAATACACTACTTCAGTAGTGAAAGATCTTTAATAGTCCAAAACCATCACATTGACTTCACTGTGACTATGTGCATGGAGTAGGTAGGCACTGCTTATTGAAAACAGCTTTCTGGATGAGATACAGTGAATTAATATTTCTAAGCTGAAGCAATGCATAGCATGATAAAAGAGAGGCGTTACACACTAAATAAGGGATGGAGAGTATCATCATTAGTCTGGAATGCACAAATTATCATGGCATACCATAACTACTAGTGTACAGAAGCTTTACTCATCAGGTCTTTTTTTAAGAGTCCGATTTTTATTTTTATTAAAAAAAAAAAACCCAAACAACAAATCCCACAAGCTTTTAGCAATGGCAACATCTTTTCTTTAACTCAGTTACAAAGTTGGAGGAAATTATATTGAACTAGAAAAAATATTCTCCCAACAATTCTGTTGATAAATTGACCAATTCTCCCTACAAAGCTTGTCACAGATATGACTGTACTACTACTGTTTTAAACTGTATCAGTCTAAAACCTGCCCTGTCAAATGTATTGCCAGATTCCAAATGTTGGCTATTTGGTTAAAAAGAAGTCTTTTATAAGTCAAGTTATTTCCAAATGAGAGAACTTTAACAATGATTTGTGTTACATTTCACATACTTTCAGTCTTTGTGTTATGAAAAAACCACATTGTTCCACAAAAACTATTAAGTACATGGCAAATTGCTGGGGTTTTTGAATTAGCTGGTGAATAAGCAAAATTTCAAAAGAAGGTATTTTGCTTTATAGCAAATGCTTTCTAAGTTTATTTGCCAAGGGTAGTTAAGCTGTAATTATTTATGATAAAACGTTATGCAAGACTTAACTGAACATTCTTCAATGTAGTTCGCACAATTCAGAAGTGAGATAGTGGAATTACCTCCTACTGTTCTCAGTTGTAGTTGCACACATTTATTCTATGCCTGCTTTAGTCTTTAAGGTCTTAGTGCATACAGCACTCTGCTGTTAAATTTTGATATTCAACTGGAAACTGAGTCTGTTGTATTCAAAAGAGCAGAAGGCTTACAAATGTTATTGTACACAAAGTGGTTATTCTGCAGGATGGAAATTTTTAATAGATGTGACATAGGAAGTGCATATTAGTGCACTGTGTAATTCTGGATAATTTAGCTGAAGTCAGTAATCACAACTTCAGGGGTGAATTTTGTCCTGATTTGCAGCATAAATAAGAACTGCTAGGAAGCTTTCAGATCTAGCCATTTTCCAAATATTTCTGCTTGGGGAAATAATGACGGGAGGTTTCTGTTGTTGAAACAGACATGTCTAATGTTAATTTAGGTGCTACAGGCCACAAAGGACACCTGCATATAGATAGCATGTGCACTAGCACAAACTGGAGGCCTGTGTTTTTCCCGACTGGCAGTTGGGGGATTTGTAGGTTACCTTAGGGTGACTAAAATGGTGCTAAAACCAAGTCTAGGCAGTTGAGTTCAACCTCAAGTTTCCAACTGTGTTTATCGGAGCAGACATCTTAAAGGTGGGCTGCAGAATCCCAGATCTTTTCAATTAAATATCTGCATGCCTGAATATCGTGTTTGGAAAAAAGGTGCAAGATAATTTCAAAATAGAAATATGGATGCCTGATTTTATATACTCATTCTGACTCCTTTCATTACCTGTTCTCATATTAATTTGTAGTTTCACCCGAAGGAAAAAGCTGGTTTTTTTCTTTCTTTTTTTTTCCACCTTAGATTAACACCAAAAGGTTCATGTCTCTGGTTTGAATGTGAATCCTTCATCTCAAGGAAGCTGTCCTTGTAGGAAGCACAGCATGCATTCTGTGCCTTGATAATCCTTGTGCTATCCCAGTAGAAAGGGAAACTTATTCGGCCCTCATGTTTGAAATGTATTTAAGGCAAGATAAGTAATATGGCTTGCCAAAGTCTGTATGTGTAATGGATTGTAACCAAGGTCCCCTGACACTGTGTTTGTGGCTTAACCACAAGACCATTGTCTTCTATTAGAGAAACGTTAACCTCAGAGAAGTGAAGGAGTCTATAAGCTTTATTATCTTTCAAAGTCTGGCTTAATGAGCTGTGGTGTCTGATTTTCAGTAAAGAGGAAGGTACCATCGAGGAGCCTGCAAAACAGCAAGAGACATGAGTTAAACACCGCTTTCCTTTCACTTCTTATTAGTGGGTAGAAATGGTTAGATGAGGTGCTAATCTGAAGGAGAGTATTTCCTCAAGCATCTTTCACATCTCTCTCCATCATGTATCCATCTTGTTGACTACTGGGCAATCAATATTCCTATAACAAGTACCACAAGTCTAGAATATTAAAATAAAATAAAAAATCTGTGAGGATAAGAAAAACATCTTATGATTGGAGTTAATCATTATCCATCATTAATATTAGCACCTTCCTTATAGTCACTGAGAGTAACTACTTTTGGTCTAGGGTTTGATGACAGCTCTCTTCACCCCTCTTAGTTTGACCAACCTGAGCAGAGCTGTTCTACCTCAGAAAGCAAAGAAGTCCATGAGGAGACACAGGTGACTGAGAATTGGCACAGTTTACTCATTATTAAGGAAACATATTTTAAGATTCTTCATCAAATATAGCATTACCTAAAATGGGCTTGCCCTCTAGTGTCAGAAAACCTGAAAGATTATCTCATTTTTATTGTTTTTGTCTCTCAAGAAAGATTCTTTTCTATTTCAAGTGGTGGAGCTGCTGCTTTGAAATCTGTGATTTGCCAGGTCAAACCTCAGCAGGGCTGACACTCCTCCTGAAGTGACTCCTCAGGTAGTGGCTAGCAAGTACATATTTCTGCCAGTGAAATTACAAGGACTTACTGTTTTACCAGACAGATGTCTACTGTTCTTTTCAAAAATGTCTTGAAAAAGTCTTTAAGTGAGGAAAAACACCAGAACATGGGTTTGTTTTTTGTTCATGTGATTAGAAGCCAGTTGGTATCAGGTTCAAATCTCCTATATAGAAGAGATGCTGTACTAAGACTGGCAATACATGAGATGAAGGACTTTAGGGGACATCGATGCACAGTGGGAATGCTAAAAAAAAAATTAAAAATTGAAAAATAAGACTATAATGATATTATAGTGTTTGACTGAACAAGCTGTGAACAGGATCCTTGTCTTCAACCCTCCCCTTCTCCTCCTCTGGAAAGGGCCCGAATCCAAAACTCTCAGAACTGATGAGAGAAGGAATTAAATCAGAAAGAATAGGTCTACTGTAACTGAAAAAATACAGGATGCTTCCTGGATTATTTTGTGGCACAAAATGAATGTATTACCAGGGCCCAAAGGGCTGCATGATGCTGAAACCATGTAAGAGACCACATAAAACATGGCTGAAGTCCTAAACTTGTGAAAAAAGATTTGGGTCCCATCCTTGACTTCTGTGAATTTTTCTTTGTAGCCTGCACATTTACTCACCATGAGTGAGCTGGCTGGACTGAGCTTTTGCTCTGTGCAAAGACTTTTGAGTGGAGAAAAAGATGTCGCAGCAAGTGATAGTAGCCAAACAAATGAGGGTCTTAAGGTGACACAATTAACGAGCTGCTGCTTTCGGCAGGCTTCCAACAAAAGGAATGGGAGAGGAGGTGTAGGAGATCAATTCCAGTGAAGGATGATCTGCACTTTCTGTACTATCATTGTTAGTTTGTCTCCATTGGGCCTCTATTTCCAGCTTACCAGTTATCTACTCCTCTTGCCCTTGCCTTTATGGTACTTTTTGCCTGCCGGGTAGCATGTGTGAGGGTCTTTGGAAAGGCTGTGAGCAGTGGCCGATAATAAATTCTCAACACCTGTGTTTCCATGAAATCACAGGGTGGATATTAAGAGTGTTGGACAGTATATGTGTGATTAATAGTATATTTGCCAAAATAGCTGGGAATATCATTATAGGGCAGGAAAAGACTGCTGCAAATATATTTGAAAATTTCAATGGAATTTGATAAACTGAGTCATGAAATTTGGAAAAAGAAATAGGAAGATTTGAAAACATTTTAATATTTTCAAAACCGAAGTCTCGTTTCAGAAAGTATGTACTTTTTCATTTGAATTTCATGTTCCAACTTGGCACTTAAAAAGTTATCTTCAGGTGAAAGACAGAAAACTTTCACAAATTAAATAAACAAACAAAAAAATGATTGAAACCTTATAGCAGGTTACAACCAGATATTTAAGGTTGAATGAAGTGATGCAGAAGACCAGTGTTTCACATAAATGTTGCAGAAATAAGGGGGATGAGTCCACATTTTGGTGTGCTTCATTTTGCTTTGATAAAATGCATTGTTAGAACAATACTGATCTGTAGAGCCAGCAGGGCTCATGGTAGGGAAGGTCACAATAAAATGGTGGCTTATACTCTGTAAGGTAAAGATCTGTCCCAAACCTCCTGATTCCAGCTCTTCCTTTTCATCCTTCCTCCTTTTTCTTTTCCTGTCTTCCTCTTTTTTGCAAATCCCTGAATGTTTCAAAGCCTCAAGATCGATTTTTTGTTTAGGCTATTTTAGTGATATGTTTGGAAATTTGGTAGTTATTTGAGAATGAGGAAAAACATACGTTATATTAATAAACTTGGTTGGTCAGGAAAAGAATTTGTTTAATAAGAAACTAATGCATTTCAGATTTTAACAAAAAAAAAATCGTGCCTTCTAAAAAAACCAGTTCTTAAAAATATGAAGTTGTCTGTAATTCAGTTTGGATAATTTCTGATAAATTCATTTTGCTCATGGCAAAACATTTCCATGCAATGTATAACATCTAAATAGATTTATCACATAGAATCTCATTAAACATCTGATGTTGTATCAACGTGTTTGGCATAATGTAAAATTCTCAAATAATCAAAATTATGATATCTAAACAAAATATTTTCATCTCTCTGAAATTAATCACCACAGTATTGAAAGGATCAGCATGGACTTCTTTAGTTTTAAAAACAAACAAACAATATTTTAAACTAACGCTTTCCTGCTTTTTTTTTTTTTAGTGTAATTACGTTTTTACATTGCAAAATGGTTCTGTCAAAAAAAAATTTTAGACCAGTTCTGCTCGTAGACTCATCCTTGACTAGACTAAGGCCTGAGAAGGGGAAAGAACAGCAGGAGGTCTGGTTCATTTGCGTCAAGCTTGTGTTAGGAGATGTCCATGATGCCTGTTTGTTTGCCTAAGATGTGAATGCTGTCCCCCTGCTTCTACACAGTCAGTCTGAAATGTCTAGTCCAATAAATTAAAACAAAACAACAAGCTGAATCTCAACCAAGTTTTCTCTACCCATCTTATCTATTCTCACCACTCTTGTAATAGTAATGAACAGTTATCATGCAAGTTTTCTATTAAATTAAGAGATTAATTTAAAACTACTTATTTTCTCTGTGCTTACATGAAATTAATCATCTTCCTTGCTCTAAGTGGCTTAGTATTTAACGTAGGGACATTTTCCCTGTCAAGTCATTGTTTTAGAAATATGTATTTCTAATTCCTTGTCTTTTTATTTATGATCTTGCTACTTTTTTTTATCTGTCCATGTTTGTTTATTTTTTATTTGACATTCAATGAATTTGCTCTAGCTCTGTCTTTTTAGTACTGGCTGATGTTTTATAACGTATTGATTCCCAATATTTTAAACTGACCCACTGTTGATATGAGCATCACACTGGGAAGTAAGATGTTTACATCTCACTATGAATAGCAGATAAACGAAATAAAGCTTGTCAAAAGCTGAGAAATAAAGTACACTGGGTTCTTGTTTGCTCTCGAGGATATATGGCTATGCAGCTCAGAGCTAGTAAACTTCAGAATTCAAGGCAAGTAGTTATGGGTTATGGACTCTAGTTTTCTCTTTAATTCTTTTTTTTTTTTTTCTTTTTTTTTTTTTTTTTTCTGATAAAAGAAAAATAATGCCAGTCTCCGGGACTATAATTTACCCAAAATGCTGCATGAAAATAGCGACTTTACCAACAATTTTCTCTTATAGTTTTCCAGGTAGTTCCTTTATAAATAATCCATGTTCTAATGAGCACATAAATGAAGCACACTTAACTTTCTTTCCTAGTATTTGATCCTGTGGACTAATTAGACTTAGAATATGCAGAGATATTGACACAGATTTTTACTGGTTTCACTTGCAACTTTCTCCTATCCTTTTTTTTTTTTTTTTTTAACCTCTCCTTTTAAATTGCAACCATTTCCTATGGAGTTTAATTCCTCTGGTATTTACTGCAGTAACATTAATCATGATGAACTCATCTGGTATTTAATTTTGATGCAATTTCAGTATATACTATTTCTGAATTAAAATACTTATTTTGTAGACAGTGAAAAATTATTTACTGATTATAGCACAACTGTGTGTGTGTGTGTGTAGATATAGATATATTGTATACATTAACAGTGACATGTAATTTAAATCTGCACATTTTGCATTATTCAGTAGTTGGATGCCAGCTGCTTTTCTTTTGTACTTTGTGATTAATTTCATTGTCGGTAGATTTTATGTTTCTGAAGAGTCTTTCACAGAACCTACACAGGATTCAACGAAGAGAATATGAATACCCAGTTGTCAGTGTTGTTTTTAGCCTGATCTACAGCACTACAGTTCAATGGTCAGAGTTACAGGATAATGAGGGGAGAAGGAAAAAAAAAATGAACTGTGGTATTAGTTTCAAAGAATACTTGATTGACTTTTATGACATAACAAAAAAGAATTAATCCTCCTCATCATCCTTTTTTAATTTCCACTGCAATAGTTTGTCTACTTAATGGAAACAGATGCAAGGTAGGAGAGTGCTTTGTCTGAATTTGCATGTGTGCGTTTCCATGCAATGGGAGAGGCATCTTCAACTCTGAAAATCACATAGCTGCTGTGTGCTTTTAAAGAGTTCAAACGCTGGAGTTTTCAAGCCTGTTTTATATATATTGCACTCTTGCTTGCTTGATCAGAACAGCTTGAAAAAAAGGGCATGTGGAAACAAAAAGCAAGAAGTAGTAAGCATGAAAAAAAAAAAAAAATCGCAGCTCTCAACCCCTACCAGCAATTATGAGTTCTAAAGTTCTGTCTTTTGTGTTTGTTTTTAAAAGCAATTCAATAAACTACAAGATTTTGGAGCATTCTAGTCAGGGAAGGTTGCAGGTAGAATTTGTAGTACATTTCTCAAAAGACGTAAATTCCCCTTTTTTGTAAAGCATTAAGTCCCTCCCTTAATTAAGCCTTCTGGGGTTTAAATGTGTTGATCTCATTTTAAACTGAGCTCAGCACAATTAGACACACTGAGAAGATAGCAGATAATCAGCACATACAAAAACATTTCAGACATAAATGCTTCATCCTGCCAGGCCCAAAATTACTATTTCAGGGGGTTTTTATTGTTTTTTTTTGTTTGTTTTTTAAAATTCGTGAGGTGGTAAGACAGAGAGAGGGCAGGAGGAGAGAAAGAAAGAAAAAAATTGATTATTTTCAGCTCGTCATACATCTCATTTGTAGTGGGTCAGACCTTCCCCATTCACAATTACCACTAGTTAATCTTATCAGAGAAAAATTCAATTACATTTATCAAGGTTATTCCATACACTCAAGTTATTGCCTCGGAAAAATCGGGTTTCAGTGTTAAGAATGTTGGCATTGTGTATGTGTATGGGGTTTGGCTTTTTTCTCCCCCTATCTTTTAAAAATAAATAATTAAATCCCGCTTTTACGCTGACGTTACTAATATATAGTTATAATAAAGTAATATTTGACAGCTTTGTAAAAGGGATCATTAATACATAGATTATGGAAGTTTAGGAGGGAGGCTCATAACTGTTAATAGACTTCAATTCTCAGCCTACACTGACATTTTAAAAAATCTAGTTTCAAATTTGATAACAGATTACCAGCTAGGCTGGGAGCCAGCCACCTGATTAAGGCAATTTAAATGCTTGCAAAGTGGTGAGATTAAAATCAAATAAGTGCCGATTTTTTCCCTGCTTCACTTATCTTTCCCTGGATTCGTTCCTTAACTACCAGGTGGCAGAGGACTCTGGGTAATTTTCCTCTGCGCCAATTACCCCAGGATGGTTTTTAGGGTGAAGCAGAATAATTACTGCACTATCAATCCAAAATGGGCTGCTTAATGTGTTTAAGAGAGATTTTGAGCCTTAGCAGGGAGGCTGCCTGAAGCGTGCTACGCTCGCGGTGCCAAAGCCCGCTCGGCCCTGCTTGGGTAAGTTAACTGTTCGCAGAGAAGGCAGCGTACACCCAAGGTGAAAGAAAACAAGGAAAACTCCTGGGAAGCTGTAGGAAAGTTAATGAGCTGCTTCCAATGTGTGGCAGGCTGCAGTTGCAGGTGGCTGACAAAGCTAGGCAGGTTAAGAAAATAATATTTATCATCCAACGACCAGGACCGTCTTTAGCAAAAGTCTTTCTAAAATCCCATACAACGTGCAGAAAAATGGGTTTGAAAGAACAACAAACACCAACAAAAATGATGTGAGAGGAGTGTAGGGGGGAAAAACAGGAGAAAAATGCAGTCAGTGAAGCAGTGTATCCTTGATGGGTCATTTGCAAAGCTTTGTAGGGAAGCTGATCTGATATGAGGACACATTGATTTTATCTTTTTTTTTTTTTTTTTTTTTCCCTAAGTAGGTGGAAGGTTGAGCTTTTGATTATAGCAGAGAAAGGGAGAGCTAGGGCTGGCATGGGCTCTGTCACAGGGTTCCAGTGTGCCTGGTTAGCATCAGTCCACTCATAAAGGTCTGCTGAAGGAGAGGATGCCTGGCTGAAGCCTGACTCCTGCTCGCTCCCACGCAGCTACGTCCACCCATTGGTTTTAATTGTCGCTACACCGTAAAACAAGGTGCTCTCCAGATGTTCCCTTACTGATGCTCTCTAGATGGGAGCCAGCTACCCTCCCTCTAATTCTGGGACTGCTAGTGAAAAATTTGGCAGTAATTCCCCTGCTTTACAGCTTTCTCCCTGAATAACACTGAGAAAGTGACACTTGGTTCAGTCACAGTATAAGAAATAACTTGTTATTTATTGGTTCATTAAAGCATTTGAAGATCATTGGGGGAAAGGCAATGCAGAAAAGCTCAAGTATTTATTGCTCTCCACAACTACCTGAAAGGAGGTTGTAGTGAGGTGGGTGTTGGTCTCTTCTCCCAAATAACAAGTGATAGGACAAGAGGGAATGACCTTAAGTTGTGCCAAGGGAGGTTTAGGCTGGATATTAGGAAAAAATTCTTCACGGAAAGGGTTGTCAAGTATTGAAACAGGCTGCCTAGGGCAGTGGTGGAGTCACCAACCCTGGAGGTATTCAAAGGACGTGTAGATGTGGTGCTTAGGAACATGGTATAGTAGTTTAGTGGTGAACTTGGCAATGCTGGGTTTATGGTTGGACTAGATGATCATAATGGTCTTTTCCAACCAAACTATCCTATGATTCTAAGTGCAAGGTGAAGAAGCATTATATTCTGTTATCAAACTGGTGTCCAGTGGGGGAGGGATGGAAGAGGGAAGCAGGGCTTAAGCTGAGCTGAGACTCTGAAAGGGAATTACTAAATAGCAATCTGTAGCAGCCACAAATTAAGTATTATCTTCCATCTGGTGACTATGCATTGGATTTCTTTAATTATTATTATCTGAACATAAATTGTGAATTTTAGCCAAGAATACTGGAAGGATGTCCTTAGAAACAGAGAAATAATTAAAAAAAAAAAAATTGTGAAGGAGTTGCTGCTGTTGCTTTCTTTTCAGTAATTTGCTTACAGTTTTCCATATATCTCTACATACTTGATGTACAGAGGTTTTTTTATTATTTAATGAAAAATTGATCTGTGATTTTGCTTAGCAGGTGATTTGGATAATGTGAGTTAAAATGTTCAATTTTAAAGAGAAGGTCACTATTCTGAAGTTGTTACAAGGTGCTGAGTGGACCTCAAGTGGACTTCAAATATATCTAAAAATCACCAGATATTTCATGAAGATATTGATATCCCCTGTGAGTGAAGGGTACAGTTGTGTGTTTGTGACTGAGGCTGTGTAGATTTTGGGTTCATATTCCAGTCCAATTTCCTGTTCACCCCCTGTTACTTTCCGCCAGTAGATCAGTGCCCTCCCAGGAACAGGAGGAGCAGAGGGAGGGAAGATCAGCTCCATGATTTAGATATCAATTTTTAAGCTGACCCTGTTTTAAATCACTGGAATCTCACCTGTTACTGAAAACCTACTCATGTCCATCTTGCCAGATGTGAGAGTTTATGCAGGAGTGCATCTTGTAAGACACATACAATCCATTTAAAGATTATCACATGAAACCATATTTACTTCAGAGGCCTGTAATAATTACACCTTCACTTGAAAAATCCCCAGGACTTTGGCTGCTATGCCACAGATTTATACTCAAACATTTTCATTTGATGTGCAAAGTGTGAAGTGCTCTTTAGTGGCAAGACAATTATCTGATTCTACTAATAAATGAATGCACTAGTAGTCATTTTTAATTGAACAATTATAGGATATTGCACTGTCAGTTGATTATAGAAGTCATTTCATAAATGTCAAAAATCTCTTTAAACGAATTATGGAGCTCCAAAATAACTCCGGCAATCAGCCAGCAATAACACAATAATCTGTTTACCCTGTTGTCAGGCAAACTACCACCATTTTTATTTTTATTTTTTTTTTAACTTTTGAAGGGGGACTGAATTTTAAGGATTATACTCCTGCTCAGGCTGCGGCAGCTACCAAGGCTTTGATTAGTAGAGATTGTGAGTGTTGTCAAGTGCTCTGACATGTAAAATAGTAAGAGAAATTAAAGTTGTTTTAGAAAGATGTCAATAGCAAACAGGAGGATAGATCTCCTGTTTGAGTAAAGAAGGTGGAAGTCTGAAAGGTTTTGCTAACACACAAATAGCACTTTATTTTTGTTATGTGATAATCTGTTTCCTCTCTTTTCCTCGTTGTATGTACAAATGGTAGGTTTGGACACAAAAACAGGTCGAGTCTGCTTTTATCTATGAACACCTGTGTTCATGAACATTAGTCATGATGTTTTTTCTGCCCACTCAGAGAAATGAAGACAAGAATTTGGCTCACTGGTGTTATGGGTATCATAGAATCATAGAATGGTTTGGGTTGGAAGGGATCTTAAAGCTCATCCAGTTCCAACCCCCCTGCCAGCAGCAGGGACACCTTCCACTAGACCAGGTTGCTCAAAGCCTCATCCAGCCTGGCCTTGAACACTTCCAGGGAGGGGGCATCCACAACTTCCTTGGGCAACAATATGACACGTCTTTCCCTGGTAGATTGGTCCACTTTCTGTTCTGGAATAGGATAAGGTATAATAGTCCCAAGAGCAATTTAGGTAAGTCTGGAGGAGTGGGTTCCAGCTGTATCAGAAGAACTATTCCGGCCAGGTAAGGGTGAATGGAGAGCATCAAAGTAAAGGAGATTGGGACCATTGCTGTGGAGGTGACTTGATCCATCTTTTACTTGCTGAGAGAAAAAGAGAGGAGGAGTATTTTAGACCTTTTGCTTTTTGATCAAAATAACATGAATGTCACTCAGTTTTGCTAATGATAAAAGGATTTGAAACAAAATGCAGATGAAATGCAATAAAAGGTGGAATTAAAATAAATATATTTTGAAAGGTCTTTACTTTTTGGAGATTTTTGTAGAGGTGGGAGTTATTTTGCTTCCCTTTTTAAATACTCAATTTGGTCTGAATAAATTTAACAGGATTCCACTACTTGAAACCATTTCTGGAAATCTAACACCCAGTTCTAAAGATAGTAATCTCAAAAGGAGTGCTCTTGAAAGACTGGATTGTATTTTGGGTACTGATTGTAGTAGAATAAATTTACTGTTGGTATACAACAAAATCTTTAATCTCTTAATCCTTAGCAATATAGGAAAGAAGGAAAGATACCTGCAGTTTTGGGTCTGCTTCTTGGCCTACTCATGTTTTCAGATGTTGAAAACTGAAATCCTCTGAAATCAAACTCAAAGTGGGGATGAGAAAAATAAAGGAGTTTTAGTCATAGATGGTGGTAGAAAACTTCAGGCTGAAGTCTGCATGACCTCATGATCTGTTAAGGGAGGCATCACCATAGGAGCAGAAGAACAGAAGCCCTCTGTATTGTCTCTGCCTCATGGAGTAATCCTCTGCCAGCCCAGCATGAGCTAGCACAGAGGGTAGTTTTGGGAATGGAGACAGAAGCATTATGCAGGTTCAGTGTCAGAATCATCCTATGCAAGCTAGGTGTGCCTGTGGCCATGGCCATACTTCCAGCTCTGGAGTTGGCAGTAGCGATAAAGGGATATATTTTCATATTGACCTCTTATTCACATTTCCTGCATGAGGATTGCTTGTTGGGATGTGGAGAAGCTAATAGAAGATCTAAGGAAATGCCTGTATGTAGGGCTTGATTGCTAGAGTCTGCAATTGGTAAAAGTGAATACTATTGTTCACGTGCAGAGTTTTGAGTCAGCAATGCTGCAATGGTTTGACATGTTGGGAGCTCCAAGTTGGCCATACTTGGCCCTTTAGGTTGACTACTCTCTGAAAAACCCCAATATTCTGTCCCTATTAATAGGGTAAGGTGAGTACAGGAGAGATTACATCCTTATTTGCCGTGTATTTCATGAGATTAGTGCATCTGTGTTATAAACAGCGACTATGCTGGCATTAAAGGATAGAATGGTCAAAAGCATTTGGTTAGACAAACAGGAAACAGAAAAGAAATAGGAATAGTCAGAGGTTCATCAGGAAATAGCAGATAGTCAATACTAATATTTATTTCACTTTTATTGTGAGGTTTTTGATTTACGGTTTAGGTAATTTAAGGTGAGCTGGATGGCATTTTACTTGATGAAAATGTGGCCCTAAAAACTGAGGATCTGCTTCTTCCTTGACTTACACCTGTGACACCATGTATATCTTTGCCAGGTCTATGCCAAACGTGGATGGTTTGGCAGCACCTTTCTTGCACACACTTTATTCTGAATTTAACTGACTACACAAAGTACAAGGCAGTCAAGAAGCAGCCTCTGACATTTTTAATTGGCATTGAATTTAAGTCATCATCAATTATTCTGCTTTAAAGGCAGCTTTATTCCTTAGAACTGCCATGCATGCTATTCAAAACTCTTGCAGAGATCAATCCATGGTATCTGTCTTGGCTAGTAGGATTAAGCCCTTATGGCTAGTAGGTGGCTGAGACCTTACCATATGCTGCTGGTAGACAGCAGCAAAGCTTTAGCCTGTGATAAGCATACTAAAAACAATCTGTTGGGCTGCCTTTTTTTTTTTTTTTTAGTATAATACCCAGTACTTGGTTAATTGGCATTTATATTATTAAACTAACTTATAAATAATGTGATTCTCTCAGGAATCACATCAGTCGCACTATGGGTAAGTTTAGATTTCAAAGATGCCACAGTGCCTCATTCTGTGTTGATGGAAGTGAACAGCATTAACCTTTTCACTTACACTAACAAAGACAAGTTAAGACAAGATGTGCTATGACTACTGCACATCTATGTTTTGTTTTTGCCCAGGGCCCTGTACAATTACCCAGCACTTCAGAGCTAATGTTGGTTGGATGTTTACCTTCCATCCCCTCCTCCTTCAATATTTCTACAAAATGACAGCCTCATTTTTTTGAACAAAAAATAGCCAGTTACATAATAAATATATATTTTTTTAAAAAAAGGCTAAAAAGATATTCCAGACACTTATAAAGAGATCTAGCAATGAGAAAAACACATAGATTCTGCAGTCCAATTCAGTTAGCATTTTCTCAATCCAAACCATTCTGATGTCATTCTAAATTCCACACAGCGTACAATATGGCATTGATAGCAATGAAACACCATGCTGTGCAAGGATCCCAGAAAATAAGGACAAAAACCCCCAATCCTCAACAACTTACAGACAAAGAAATCTTTTATGTATTTCTTCTAACATGTAGGCTCTTCAGATGTGTGTAACTAAGTAGTTTGAATATTATCAGTATTACTCATTGTTAACCTCAACCGTTGGTCTGAGACTCTTGTGGCTGGTTAACTGTAGCCTGACCTGAGACATCACAGGTTTTGAAATGTTAAAAGTTAAAAAGAATACATATATGCAAGCTGCAGTGATTGCAGAGCTGATACTTTCAGGATATTCCTTAGCACCAAATGTAGTTTTTTGGCTGCCATAAAATTCACTTTAGAAGCAAAAGCTTCCAAATGGCTGATTGAAGAATAGCCTTCTCCCTCCTTCTCTGTGGTGGAGAAACAAAATGTGGAAAATGGAGCAGAAGCACAGAGAGAATTAATTGTCTTCCTTGAAGTCACATAGGAGTTGCACAGTGGCCAAGCCAGGAACAGAGAACTTATTTGCTGACTTTTATCAGCTGTCCACTATTTACCTCTATAAAATTCAGCAGATTTACAGTGGGGATATTCACGTAGCTTGTTGAGACCTGACTTGTTTGGTGTATGTGAGATTGGTAACTGATTTTCTCCTAGCTTCCATAGGACACTGTCTCTCAGATTCACCATAGGCATAGCAGCACTCATGATGAGCTTGCTTTCACTTAGCTTTAAAGATCTAGAAAATAGGTGTTTATCTTGGAGGTACCGGAAGCTTCCTGCTGTAGACAAAAGGCAGGAACACTGGTTTGGCTCATAGTCATGCTGACATCTATGATGTCATCCACTTGTATCGTAAAAGAGTTTATTTTTCTCTCTCTTGACCTATGGAAATTCCAAACAACTGCTTCTTATATAAACATCTGTATTATAAATATGTTCCACCCCTTATTTCAATATTCTTAGGAGGCTAAACTTAAAGGCTGAATATAATCTTGATAATCTGTGGATTAACACAGTAAACTAATTATCAAAATATCACATCACAAAATCTTGCAGGAAGATGGCAATGCATATTGTAGGGTTGACCATTCAATGCCTTTCATAAATGTGCCAAATCCGGAAAGATGTAACATATAGTTTCCATAAAAGCACCTAAATCCCACCGATTTTCCCTGTAAGACAAAAACCACAAAATGTTCCTTCAACTGAGATGTGGATCAATCTGTATGAATTTCTAGTACACTGTAACCTATAGTTGTGATATATCATGATTGTTGTTTTAAAATTGGTCTAAATTTTAGTAGGTCTGCAATGGGAAAAGTGATGAGAAGAAAGATTGGCAATGGTGTAAGGGTATATAGCTTTGGTTGCCTTGGTGGGTGTCCCTGAGGAATGGATTTTTTAATTTGGTAGTCAGTTTTGTGTGTAAACTGTAAACACAAATGTATTCTCTTTTAATGTGCTGCATAGATTCAGTCTTAAAAATCATTATTAGTGGGGTTTATGCCTATGATATTTCTCCTTGCCATTCCATAATGCCTTTGCACAATTAGAACTATTAACTAAACTGAGATTTGGGGGGTTTGTTTGGTTTTTCTTTTTCTCTCTCTTTTTTTTTTTTTTTTTTTTAAATTATCTAAAAACTTCCAACTGATTACAAATACACTTGGAAATAAATATCATGCATTTCACATCATAGGCAATGTGGTATAGCCTTTGGTTTTTTGTGTGGTTGCACAAGTCCCGTATCTTAGACCAGTGCTAGCTAAATGAGGTGTTGAGGTTTCAAATCTGACTCTGGGTTAGTTTCTGCTCTTTGTTTCATTGCTATTGGTTTTGTAAGACTTCAATAAGGTCAGAGGACCAATTTCAGTTTTACATTGAGATTACAGCATTGAATCTGGTGTTTTCTGTCTAGTCAAGTCACTTTTGAAATGAGAGGAGTATGTAGCTGATGTGATGCAACAAGTCTGGTTTATTCAATTAAAATGCTGAAATATCTTTGAAGACCAACATAGCTGGAACTCTCAAAGGTGTTGGGTGTGGCCAGGTCAGCACGTAGACATTGTTGATGGCAGTAGGCATTAGGGGCAGGAAGATGATATTCAAGTGAAAGAGAAGGACAGAAGTCCTTAAGAGAAATAACTTTCTGTGATCTTGACTTTCCACAACCTAAATCTCTGGTCTATCCAGATCCCACACATGCCACTGCTGATCTCAGGACAAGGGGAGTGTTACAATGAGTTCAGGCATCCTTCCTTTGGAGGTTTCCACCACTCATTCTACCAACATTAGAGAATGAGATGGAAGTAATTTACAGGCCAGAAACTTGCTGTTATGTGTTTTTTGTGGCTGTGGGCTAGAATAAAAATATAATAGAGCAAAAGTAGTTCTGAAATTGATAGTTTGGGATTTTTTTGCTTGAAGATGCCACTTTAGGACTGACATCAAACTGCATTGCTTAGGAGGTAAGGAAGAAATTTTTGAGGTTACCCACAGGCATTTTAAGGTAATAAGCATTTAACTGTCATTCATCTTCCTAATTCTTTGAATTTTAAAAAGAGTTTTCCTCTAATAATTTGACATTTCTTCCCCTTTCTTACGGTAACGATTGTACAGTAGAAGTCTCTTTAATAAGGCATAGTAGCATACAGAGTTCTACCTCCACTGACCCTTGTGTTTCTGTATTATTTTGATCAAATTTAACTTTCTTGATTCCAGCAGGCTGTTAGTAGAATAACATATTTAAATAACACCTTATCAGTTCAGGTATGGATGTAGAGTTGGATAGCATTCAGGAGACAGACTTTTTTTTCTAGTGGGTGTTGAAAAAAATTTAATGTCATTTAGGAAATGGTGGGAGAATAGTCAAGAGGAGGAGGAAGGACTTGGAGAGGACATAGGAAAGGAGAAGCAAGAATTTAGTGCTAACAGGGAAAATTGCCTTGAAAAACAAGAATTGGAATTTGAGCTAGTCAGAGCAGCAACAAGAACCAGTGAGAGAAACAGGTTAAAGGTACACAATTTAAGTCAGATTACCTTATCAAGAGACACAATTATTTAAAATAAAATGGACTTTACACTGTGTCAACTCCTATACTGAATAAAAATAAGAAAATGGAAGATAAATGAATAGGATTTAGAGAACCCAGACATTTTAGTCTGTTGTCTCTGTGTTGTTTTCACCCTTCTAAAAAGAATGTGGTATTGGCAACACTTGGAACAAGATTCACTCCCTCTAACTTTAATTGTGTTTTAAGGGATCATCTGGCTTGGAAGTTCTCTAGGTTCTGTTTATAATGATTGTAGAGGCACCTCCAATGAGGTTAATCTCCCATATTCTGATTTCCCCTTTCAGCTAATGATTTAATTATGTTCTTAAGTTGCCTGTTTCCTTTGACTTCAGAGAAAGTATAGACAAGTAACTTTAAATATCTAGAAGTTAGAACATCTAAAGCCAAGTGAGTTAAATCTTGTCTTGAAAAAATGGATTATGGGTTAGAGATGCAGCTCAGCTTGGGAGAGCTGTTTTTCTGTCTGTAACAAAAATATTCAGCTCACAACTTTTGTTCCTGTATCTGTGATAACTTTGATTAAACTACCGGATTAAATTCTCCTGGTTTAGATTTTAAACTTGTTTGAAACAAGGTTAGATGGCATTTAAGTTCCATATCACTGTGTCTCCAGTAATGAAAATTAGTCTAATGGGCTAAGGTACCCATTATTCAGGCTAAATTAGCTTCCTGGAAGAGATCCCTGTAAAGTAGCCATCATGATGAAGAATGTACCAATTAAACAAAGTAAACCAAGCTGATTATTGACATATTCTGAATTTCTTTTAAACCTTTTTCTCTTTTACATTCTTTATGCTTCTGCCTGTTGCAAAAGATTGGACATTATTGAATGGAGAGAAGGACAAATAAATGTGGAAGCAAAAGGGAGTAATTGACCTATGTCTTGTTATGCCATTGTTTTGACCATATTTTGAATCATTCTTGAAAGAATATCCTTCTTTCTAGATCTTCCTTTGAGATCATACAAGCCATCCCCTTCCCCACTAGATGCCACTGGGATGATATGTCCTGACTACAGCAGCTGCTTATATGGAAAAGTAATAAAACAAAGGTGTTTAATATATATATTTTATCTGTCTATTAATGGAATTTAATATCCAGAAGACGAGAAAACCAAAAGCCACTTGATGAGCTAGATTTTCAGAGGTAACAGGTTGAGAACTATTCCTGTTTCTGCTGCTGATGCAATGATTGCTGAGATTAACCTAATGATCTCAGAGGCCTTCTATTGATAGAATTTCTTCCCACTAAGTGAGGAACTGGGATTTTGGAAGATCTGGATTGTATACTTGATCAAAGTTTCAGAGGATGACAACAGAAAGACACACTAGAATGAGTTTTTAGGAGCATCTGTTCCATTTTCAGAAGTCATTTGGACTTTAAGGAGCTTTTGTTCGAGAGATGTAAAACATCACCGTCAGGTAACAGCAGAATGAAAATTGTACAAGTGGCTTTGCTCCAGGTCAAAGTCCACCTTCTTAATTCCGATACATTTTCACTAGCAGTTTCAAACAGTTTGCTGGGCTTTGCATTGCAATGGTTGAGGGAAAGGTATATGGTTGTTTCTGCTGTGGATGTAGTATGCACCACTGAGAAGTGAGGATAACAGTAAGAAATTGCATCAAAGCCCTTACAAACTTATATCCACGTATTTAGGCATTACTTTTTAAAGCATACCAAGGCCAAGGTGACATGTCACATAAAGATGAATTAGTCATGACTTCCAGAAAAATAAAATTATTATTTTGAAGAATGGTCCTCAGTGACTTAGGTGGTCTTGACACATCCTGTATCTCCATTTCACGTCTGTGAAATGGGAAAATAACACTTACCTACTTCTAAGAGATGTTTCACTGAATAGTTTTTGTGAAGCACAAGCCTCCTGTGGTTTGAGTGCAAAGTATTACTCTATTTATTTTTATGAACTTTCTGTTTTACTGCAGTAGGAAAGCTTAAATTATCCATAGAGTTCTTGAGCACATTGGGGAAGCCAAAGATCTTGATTTTGCCCACTGTGCTCCTGGCAAAGAGAAGACCCAAGGGATACTCCTAAATGAAAAATATAAACAAAACCCTGAAGCTACTCAGATCCTTAGAAGATTAGATTTTTGAAAATATGTTCTTTATAAGATAAGTTAAATGCATTCTTTCCCTTATTTTTTCCCCTGGTTTGGTCACAAGTTGCTCCAGGCATCCAAATCGGGGTAGTCTACCCCTTGCTCTATTGATCCTGACAGGAATACATGCTAAGGTGCCCTATCCTCCCTGAGGCCACCACTAACTGCAGATTTAACAGGTCCAGCAAGGAGAAGGAAAGGTTCCAGTGGCTGTCATTCGGCCTGGGTTCCATACTTCACCCTTTCAATCTCATCTGCCTCTCTTTATATTTCATTATTGTCAAGTCGTGCAATATTTGAATTTCCAGTTGTACTGCGGAGCCCTTTCAGGGCTGGTAGTTGTGGTGGTTTTAGTGAACATCTTGTAGGTGAGAAAATTACCTGTGAGACCAAGCAGTGTTCTTTGCATCACTTATGAAGGAGGGATAGGTGAAAGAGTAGAAGTATATTTTTGTGTGAATTTTTCTTCCCAAGGTACTTTGGGGGTTAGTCAAATAAAAGATAAAGACAGGTGGTCTAGATGTAATTTTTAGATTTTTGATTGCACAGAGACATTTTAGTCATTTTTCTTTTGCTGATATCAGCAATGTAGAATTCTGCTGTAACTTCAGTTTTAGATATTTTAATAAGTGGTAAATTCAGTCTCTCACATTTGGATGTATATTGACCCTTCCTTCTGCTTTTTTTCTTTTTTTTTTTTTTAATTAAGAATGTTATATGCTTGTGAAAGTTAAGTACCTTGGTAAAATGCTAGTGCGGATCCTTACTTTTCTGTTAACTATGACCTAGGCTCCATGAGTTGGTGTGTTACTTTGGAGTTTTGTAACTTGATGTTTTTAGTGAGTGTACTCAAAAGCACATTCTATGAAATAAACCAAGGTTTATTTCATCAATATTTTTATTTCTAAAAAGATCTCAAAGCCCTTTAAAAATTAATAAACAGGTTTCAGGAATGTATACACTACCTCTATGGAGCACTGAAGAACAGTATGAACAATGTCTATCTAATGCATAGCTTTTCACTGATAAAGGACATAAAAGCAAAATCAGTATTGGAGATAAAAACAAAGGAGGTGGAAATTAAAATGAGGCTGAAATCACATTATGTGGTTGAGTCTACCCAAGACTCTGTTACCACCACCACATGGCTCTTGCTACTGCCCATTTTCACCTGCTCCTCCAACTCGTACCCTGTCCTTAGTAGGTGATTTTTTACTCCCCTTATGCTGGCTCTAGTGCGTCAAATAAATGTCCCTGCAACGACTTATTCCAGGTGAATGAGACAGATCAGCTCACCGAGGGTGAGATTTTGGGAGGATGAGGGGGATGTTAGGAGCACTCAACTAGGAGTAGTGTAGGGATGGGAGGAACAATGCAGGTGAGTGTAGAGGGTAGGAGATCCCTTACCTGGTTTTCACAGTAGAAGTCATTGAAGGGTCTGTGTTGGATAAGAATGCACAAAGGAAAATGGGCTTTGATTTGGTTCCAAATGCCTATATTTTACATATCCTTACTTCTCAGACTTTTACAGGCTGATATGGCTGGGAAATTTTTCTTCCATTACTCTCATTTTTAAACAATGCCTCCTGTTGCTAATGCTTTCCCACCTACCCTTGGACAACATATTAGTTGCAGAAGACTTGTACTCAAGTGTCACTTGAAACTAAAGCAACTAAATGCAGCTTGGGTGAATACCTTAAAATTAGCAGTTATGGTGCTTACCTACAGTTAGGCAATGGACAATACAAATTAATAATTTACAGATTGTTTAAAGATCAACCTCTCCTGCTTTTTCTCTGGACTCTGTTCCTTCTCTTCAGCTTCTGCCCAGTGCACATCAAGAGAAGTGTTTTGTTGCTGCTCTTACCTTGTATCACTCACTGTAAAATGCAGGACGCAGGAGTAGTAGGATGGGTGCTGTCTGTTTGCTCCCCAACTGTTTGAACTCCAACAACTATTAATACAGTGGATAGTTGAAGAGGAGTGGTAATCAAACACTAGTTGTTCTGCAACAGTAAACAGTGTTTACAGGGGACTTGTCATTGTTTAGTAACATTCATGATGATTTTGTCACTCTTGATATGCTTTCACACTTGAACAGCCACAACCTGTGTTACACATTCAATCTTGTCTCCAAATTTCTTTGTCACCAACCAGTTGGATCACAGTGGATCATAGCTATGGTCACAGATCTGAGCACCACATCACATTGCTTTTTTTGTCCTGACTACTTCTTTGTGGGCTGTGATATCAAAGCTTTGGTTCCGTATTCATTAATAGACATTAATGGCACTGTGTGACCTACTGTAAGATCTTGTACTTGCAGGAAAGATTAAATGCATGTCTTTTATGGGTGTTGGCAGAATGGGACAGCTTATCAAGAGTTTATGTTGTCTTCAAGATTTTATTCAGTTCATGTTATCTTTATGCTGTGATATCTAGTCCAGTGTTAGAGAGATGGAAACAGATGATGCTTAGCCTAGTATAATGCCTATTACTATGAAATTAAGCCATTAAAACATTTAAGTTACATTTGGTGGGGCAGTGTGAGTTTATCCAAGATCAGTGTTTTGTGTTGTGTGGTCTCAGAGATTTTGACCTGGTACAGGGAAGACCTAAAGCTGGATGCACAGTGTTCTCACACTGTGGCCTTAAAAAGCATATACTTTCAGTCTTCTCTGAAATCTTGGGAAGCGATCTAGTCAGCACTCCTCAGGACGAGCCCCCATGTCTCCATCTGGGAATAATGCTTACCTGCTCCATGGGGATCTGTAAAAGTAAACTGATAACTCATTTAGTTGGTGTTTGTACAGCACTTCGAAGGCAAAAGAGCTGTGCTATTATTGTAAGTGCTATTCCCTACATTACCTTTCCTATGTAATTATATCTTTATTTTTTCTTTGAGATTCATAGACATATTTTAATCTTTTTAATTGATACTACATGCAATGCAACATTATTCTTTTATCTCTACCCAAACAGGGTAGTACAGAAGTGTAGGGGAAGAGATTGATCTATCTGCTGTGTTATCCACTCTGTGCTCTTACCATATTTTTGCAAATCGCTTTCATCAAGCTAGTAAGGATTTGACAAGGTGTTTACCTGTTGGGAATCTCAGCATGATTTCTTGAGGGTGAAATCTGGGGCTGAGTTATGTGTTCTCCTCTTCTACTCTCCTAACTATTCGTATATCAAAGTCTCCACCATTGTAATTCTTTTTTGGCCTGCTCTTTATTCGGCAGTTGCTGTACAAAACAAATGTATGTTGTGCTCAGAGAATACTGTATACGATATACATTTATCCACCCAATGAAATGAATGTATTCAGTGCACATAAGCAGAGTTGTCTTGTTGGGGAAAGCCAGTGGTAGCTTGTGCCTCATGCTGCAGAATGCAGTATAAAGAGTAGTGTATTGGTGGTGTAGGACAAAATTAAGCCATGGAAATTTTGGATGAGTATCAGGAAATATTTCTTAATCCTGAGTTCAGGCAATGGAACAGTCTCCCAAGGAACATGACGAAAAGCCCATTGCCTGTGTCAATTAAAACTAAACTAGTTTTAGAACTGAGGAATATACTGCAGGGAACAATCCTGCACAACTCCAGATGACCTAGTAACTCTTTTCCATCTGTATTATTTATGCCTGAGTTTCAGAGTTATGTATGGCAGTATAATTTCATCCTGACTGAGAAAGACTAAAATATTTTTCTTTTGTGTAGGATCTTTTCCACACTATCGGGAATTTTCATACCCACTGAAAACTTGTAGGGGAAAAGAAAGCAGAACCAGGCCTACACACTCAGTATTCTTAAACCACTGCTCAGGCAAGAAGCTACCCCACTCTATTTGCACTTGCGACCTCAAGGTGGTTGTAAAAAGCAACCCCAGACATCCTTCCCATGAATGACAACTTAGAGCAGACCAAGCCTCAGATACCCTAGGCAGGTCAGAGTAATGTTTCGGAGACAGAGGTCCTCTCTTTAAGCAGCAGACCCAGGATATGTCTTCCTATTGATCACTTGTTGAGTCCTGTCTTATCTATACCTGCAGTTATTGTTGGGGAGCCATGGCTAATAAGAAGGTGTGAAACTTGAAGTGTGCACTGATGTGCAGTTTTAGAGGGAAACATTTGGGGAAATATTTCTAGAACATTTTACATTTCTTTCTTTCAAGAGCCCTGGCAAAGCTCTAACATGACGTTATTTTGAAAGGCAAAGAGGCATTGAGAATAATCAGTGATGCATCACAGAAAGGCCCATTTGTTTCCATTTAACAGGGAAAAGGTTAGAGTAGTACATCATCTTGCTGTTTCCATTCTATGCATTTAAGAAACAGTCTGTCCAGCTAATTGAGGAGTGAATTTGTATACAAAGAAACCAGTTCAGCACTGTCAGTAAAGGAATTGGTAATTTTTCCACTAACAAGATGCCATATTGGTAAAATAAGCCCTTATTAAACTGAGACTTGTTATCTATCCTCTCCTTAAAGATTTCTTGACTGTGAAATATGAACACCTGGGTTTTCCTTGCTTCTCTTTCCTCCTGTTGGCTTTTTTGGCGGCATCTTGAAGGTGAGGGGAAACTTGTGGTAACATCCAACCTTCTTTCCTGAATCTAACACACCATAAAATAGCTGTTGTTCTGTAAAGACCTCCTTACGCTCCTAGCAAAGACAAAAAGAGTTCATCCATAAACTTTGTGGACAGCATGTTGAGTACCTAAGGCTTGTACACTCGCAGTATGGGCAGGAGGCCAGATGAGCTAGAACTAAAAGTCCAGGTTTCAATGCCTGAAAGTTTGCATCCAAGCTTCATAACCTGACAAATCTCTGCAAACAATCTTTCTATAAAATATCCTTCTACCAAATCTGTTACAAGTCATTCCATTTCCTCCTCTGTAATTGTTTGTTTAAAACCCCCTTCTTCAATATTGGCTTGAATCAGCTTTTTTGAACATTTGCTTACACTAATTTGGCTTTCTCTTTGCCTTGTCTCTTGTTCCTGATTTCATTTTTTTATCCATATGACTCCATTTCTATTTGCATATATGCTGCTATGAAAAAGATAAACTAACTGATGGTGTCAGCCCTCCAGCAAGGACTTTGAGGGACTTTCTTGTCTCTCTGACTAATTCCTTTTGTGGCCTTGGGAAAGTCACTTATCTTGTCTTTCTCAGTTTTCTCTCATGAAAAATGAAGGGAACAATGTACACTGGCATATAAGAGGTCCTGTTTGTGTTACACTGAGAAGTCAGCCATCTCCAAATTCAGGTTTACTCTATGTGAGTGTGTGAGTTAATTAAAACCTGAGATGTTGTAATATTGTGCATTAATTTTAGTCTCTGTGGTCAGCTTTAACCACATCACTGATGGGAAAAATCATGAATTAAAATGAAGAGCTGGAAAAGTATTAACTTATTTTTGTTATTAATCATTCTGTTATTTATTGCCATTTATTTTTAAATTATTGTTTGGGAAACAAAAAATAAAAAATCTATCACTGCTTTCTGCCAGCTCTCACTGCAGCTGCGGATTGAGAGAGGAAATTCAGGCTTCAGCCTTTCCCTGGGGCTGATGGACTTCTCCTTTCAAAGTAGGACACTTCTATCTGATGGCATTAACCATAAAATCCCCCATTTCAAGTCTATGATATCCTGAAGGACAACGGCTCATTTCATTTCTTATCAAGAAATCGGGCAGATCAGTCATATTTCTCGAATCAAATGACATTTTCAGAAAATTCATTTGAACCAAAAATGAGGTTTCCTCTCCATAGACTCCAATTAGTTTAAAAGTGGTTTTCTGATGAAAATTCTTGAAATAACTGAGCTGTATAAAGAAAAATCTATATCTATATATATGTATGTATATAGATATATGTACACATGCACAGTCGCTGTGAAAGCCATAGCCAGAGTACCCTATCAAGCAGTATAAATCTTTAATTTTAGCAATCAGCAGTAACAGTGAAATACCTTAAGATCTCTCCTTGCTTCCTCCTCATTTTTCTTCCTCTCATCCCGTCACTCTGGCTATTCCAGTGGGAGCACACACACTCATTTGCTCCCTAAGTACACAAAATTAGCTGCTTATCTGTTGATCTTCTTACATGATCCTTTAAAAATCCTTTCTCTGTATGTGTGTCCAAGGCCGCTTTTGCCTTCAGAGGAAGCCCAGACAAGCCAATCCTCAGCGTTTCCCTTACCCACTCACAGGGGGCCTGGGCCTAATTAAATTGCTCTCAAAGACAAGAAGGGATGAATTTCCTTCTTTCCATCTCCCTTGTCACCCATTTAACTCAGCTGAGATCTGTTCCTTCCTTTTTAGTTATGTTAAAATGGAAAGGGGGGAGCTTGAATAAAGGGGGAGGAAAGTAGAGGAGGAGGAGGCACATGGATTGCGCTGCAGAGGTGCAGCATCCCAGGCATAAACAAAAGAGTAAAACCTGAGTAAAATGGGAGGTGAGCAGAGAAGAGCAAGTGCCAGAACAGTGGATGGGTTTCTCTGGCTGGGGCCTCCTCTGGTTTTGTTTACCATCCATTTTTGTACTCAAACTGAAGAAAAATATGATGTTAAAAAGACTAAAAAATAAAATAAATAAATAAAAAATCTATGTACATTTCTGTGTATTTATGTGCTCTTTCAGAATGATACTTGCTCCTTCCCCCACCCTTCTCAAGACCTTTCTCTGATGAACAAGGAGGCTTGGGAAATTAGGATAACCCTCGCTTGCCCATGTGGCATCTCCCAGGAGGGGTGGAGGTGGACACTTTGTCTCATCTGCAGTTGGTTGCACCGGGAGGGTGATGGGGAGAACCAGGGCAGCAGGGCTGCTGCAGTGGAGGTGCCTGTGCCTGGGGAAGGACAGCCCCAGCCCTGCCAACACCAGGGTCTCCACTTGAGCTGAAGCCCAACAAAGGCCTAGGAAGAGCAGGGCAATTAGCTTTGAAGGTCATCCAAAGTTGTTAGTTTTTTCCGTTGTTTTGTATTGCTGTTTTTTTTCTTTTCCCTTCCTCTCCCCCCATTTCCCCCTTCTCAGTGTTGTATCCTCCTCCTCCATCACCCAAACCCCAAACATATCTGAGGAAGCTGTTCAATTAAATCTCTCCTGGCTCCAGCTGGCTCCTGAGTGAAAGGTCAGAGGCGTCTGAGAGGGAGAGGTGCATGTGAGGAGGAGCCAGAGCCAGTGCTGCTTCCACAACCGCCTCATCTTCCCTTCGCCTCCCTCCCTCCCTCCCCTCACCTTCCCTCTTTAATGATACCCAATGGTCAATCACTCCCCAGCAGAGAGAGAGATGCCCTGAAGCATCATTGTGGTCAGGAGCGATCGATCAGATCTTTTTTTTTTTTTTTTTTTTTTTTAAAAAAAAGAAAATCATAAACTTTGGCACTAAATTTGAGATGATAATGATAACCTATGGACATAATGTTGCTGAGTTAGCGGTGCCTCTTGGAGGCTGTGTGCGCTCTGTTTGCCAGCGCCAAGGAGAGGCTTGGAGGGACCTGAGAAAGCTTCTTCCCCCCACTGAGCCCACTTAGACCTGCCTTAAAGACAGCTAATTAGATGGTGGGCTGCTACGTCTGCTTACACTGGTGGGGGAGAGTGGGAGCGAGGAGGGCCTCACACCAATGGCAAGCAGGACTAGAGCAACCTTTGTTTTAGAGAGGTTTCAAGTTAACTGGAGGTAATCATACAGAGACATGGCTATAAATAATACATACCTGTGCTACGCGACCTGGATGCAGACCCTCATAAGAATACTGCGGCATGCAACAGTGATCCACTGCTTGCTACCCCACACACTCTTCGGGGCCTTTATTTTAAGATAGATTAGTGTTTTGTATTGCCAGGCAGATAGAGGTAATCACCAGCCCACGTCTGAGACAGAGATCTGAAAATCACCGGGAGGTACTTATCAACATGCGATCTGAGCACCGGTGGATGTGTACAGACCTTTTAAAATTCTATTAGTATATGTCTGAGTAGATTGCGGTAAAAATACAAACAGTTTTCTAAAGAAAAACTGTCAGTCTCTTTTCCTAAATCTCCTACCCTGCAGCCTAAGCATGGACTTCTCTTTTTATGGATAAATGTGATTTGTCTTTTAACTGTTGAGATTATACACTCACCGGAAGGACTGCAGACCCTGCTTGGAAGAGGAAATTTTCCCTTTATCCCAGTGTACACTTTATCAGAAAAATAATAATCAAACCTGCGGGCCATCTGTCCCTTCCTTCCATTGAGGAGATATAGGACAAATAACTCCATAGCAATAATTTTCCATCCCAACACACAGGGTTTTTTTGTTGTTGTTGTCACGTTATTTTCTGCATCATTTGATGAACAAAACTACATTTTCTTCTGCACCTATTAAATTATTTGATGATGCCTTTTATTTTGCACTATAATTGGGAAAGCAATCATGTGATAAAATGTAAGTTTGTTGTGAAATAAAGTAAGTGATGTAGAAAACATCCAAATTATATTGTCCGAGAAAGTTTCTTGGGTGTTCTGGTCATTTAGAGAAATGATACTATTATTATTCTTAAGTTTTTTTACACTTTGGGAGGAAACATTTGAGTGTTAGAACTTATTTGTTGCAGACAGAGCAGTGGTGACTCATGATTCTATCATTACAGTATTAAAAAAGTGAGTAGAGAGTATTAAAATAGTTATGCTGTGAAATAGGACATTTATCTCTCTTCTTTCTTGGGCAGCTGGTTTTTGTATGTGAAATTTGTATCCATTCATATGATTAGGCTAGTATAGAAAAGCTGCAAGGAGTACGTATTAACATACACTAGAAGGACTGAAAGCTTTGTGTAGGCTTTAAGAGAAACATGCAGAATAACATTTGATGACATTTTGTATTCTGCACCAAAGAATCACAAAACACCCACATGGATTTTCTTAATAAAACACTCTTCTTTGTAATTAAAAACAGAGCATAATTTCAGAGAAGGAGCTGAAAATTGGTCTGACCACTTTGAAAACCAACAGACAATTCACAGCAACTTTGTTCTATATTCAGACTCATTAGAGATGTAGGTTACCTCTAGAACAGTGGTCACAACAATTAATTGTATTTTACTGCTCCCAAGCTAGTGAATCAACTTGAAACCCCTCAACTTTATAACTATGCAAGTTTAGAGTACACATAGGAAGTGTATATGGGACTCATTAATTCTTTAACATGTTAAAATCAAGTACTGCACTAACCATGTTGAAGCATCAATAGGCTGGGCTTAATTTCAGGACAAAATGTTAAAATCTCATTTTTCTATAGGGACAAAAGGCTTTTTCATACCCGGGAACCAGTTAGCTGTGAATAATGATGTTGTACATAAGGTCAATGATGACATAGCTTTTAACCATAAGTTACAGTCTAGTGTGTGAGAGTCCATTCCAGGGAGATTCCTTGGAGCAAGAAGCCCACTAAAAAGGGGGAAAATGAAGTCTAGTTAACCTGTTAAAGAACAGGACTCTTCTACTTGATGAGGTTTGTAGATCTGCACGTGAGGTGCAAAGCATTCCTCCTTTCTCCGGCCCCTCTGGTCATTCCCCAGACCTTCACTGGGAAGATTTGCTACAGGATAGCGAGCCAGGCACAGGTTAAAAGGGTGAAAGTCTTCTGGTCTTCCAGTCCAGTGCTGGGCATTCAGGCTTAGTTTTGACTTCTGAATCTCCTGCTAACTTCCTGAATTGTGTATAATGGGGATGGAGGGGAAAGGAAAAGTTAACTTTAACAGTCCTCAGATCCCTTTACCATCCTCCAGATAATTTTTTCTGTTAATGTTAATGTTAACTTTGAAATCTGCAGATGGTAAATTTTTAAGGTTTAATCCAAAGCCCACTGAACAACTTCCATTGGGTTCTGTTTCAGTGTACTCTTACTAATATTTTATTATCAAAAGTATATGTAGAAATGTAAGCACACATTTCTTTCATAGCCATTGACTCCTAGAATAATTCCATTTGCCACAGCCAAACTACTAGACTGAGGAGCAGAGTCAACACACTCACAAGCAGCCACTGACTCTTCATTAAGCTTTTGAATATAGATACCACTAGATTATTTCACAGACTACTCATCTCCCTTTAGCAAAATAGAGTAACAGGTTAGTTACTCTGATACCGTCCCATTAGAAACATCATAGTGTGCTGTAACTAGAAGTGCAAAATCTTCAGGTGTATTTTTATGTTAATCAACAACAAACATATGAAGCCCTATGCTGCAGGTTAAATATTTGAGGATGAAACTTGTTTCTTCCTGTTTTAAAGATATTTGAAATCTTCCTGCCCAACACCATGTGTAGGATATTGCACTGTTCTCTTTGTGAAACCAGGTTACTGGCTGCTGTTGCAACAATTAATAAATTCAAACGGTGGTACTTCTCATTATGGTTCCTTTGCCAAATTTTTTACTACTTTGTTTCTATTGTACTGAGCTGAAAAGTGCATTTTGTAGACTAACATCTAAAGCAATTTTCTCTTTTCCACTTTATTCATACTTCCTGTTTTATCCCATGTTATCTTTAGACCCTTCAGCACTGTCCAGCATGCTGTTTAGTTTCTCAGAGAAGTAAGCAGGTGTGAAGTAATGTGTGAGGACATTTTGATTCCATTTGGCTACAAACCATCCTTGGGAAAAATGAATTAACCTTAGCACTGGTACAAAATTTTCTATGCATTGAATTTGCAAATTATTCACCCAAATATTGAATTGAGTACTCACTGTCTGAACAGATAACAGATGTTCAGCCCTAAAATATAGGGCTTTTTGTCATTAAAAGTAATTTTAATACTGCATTGCTTACACAGTATAACACAAGTGATGCAGAGGTGTGGCATACTTAATTCAGAAAGAGCTTAAAAATTCATTGTAAGCATGACCTCATAATGTTTTATATTTATTTCCTCCAGGTGATTCTATTTCAGACTTACTCAGATTTAAAACCAGAGCCCCTCTGCTAAATGCCAGGGCTGTAAAAAACAAAACAAAGCAAAAATCAACACCCTCCCAAGCCCGCCAGACCCCCAAGCATCTGAAAAAGAAAATTCTATTATTTTGTTTCTGTCATTTACATCATCACCAGATTTCAAAATTATGTTTGTCACTGATCACATCTAATCTTCTAAATTTAGCAAGTAGTTTTGACTATAGTAATACATAAAGTACATGCTATAAGCCTTTGCATAATTTCGGTAGAATTGCATATGGAGTTTGACACTATATACTCTGGATCAGGATGCCAGAATCTCAGCTGTTCTGACATGTTTGATTGTATTACTCCAGTTGTCTGAAAGCAGCGATATTTTAGAAAAAACAAGTCTCACCTCAAATCATGCTGATTCAGCTAAGTGATATATTCACGTGTTTGTTTGTTTCTGTAATCCCCTTCTTTGAACCTGTTTGTCCTAGCACGCTAAGTGTTATCAGTTTGGTTCATAACTTGAAAAATTCCTAAAAAATTGAAGACAAACAAAAAAATCCCCCAAAACTCAGAACAAAACACCAAATGCATTTGACATTGAGCTGCAGATGAACATTTCTAGAAATCAGGCCCCCACTTTAGCTCAAAGACTGGAGTGTGGCCATTGCATCCCTGTCAGTGTTTGCTTATTGCTCTGCAATGGACGCAGGGCTAAGGAGTCCTTAAGCTGCGGTGAGGGTCACTTGCAGCAGTAATCCTCAAACTGCAGGTATCCAGTTCTTTATTCAGTCTGCCAGAAAAATATCAGGCTTCTACCTTTTTTTTGTGAATTAGAGGTATCGTAATCATTCTCTCATGGTCTCCGCTGCGTACTTCAATGCTAAGTAAAGTATGTTTGTAGGTTTATAGTGCCATATATGAATGATCATTTCATTAGGCATTTATAGCAAATTTTTACTCTTTAAGGTTCCCAAACCACTTTAAGAATTTAAAACCAATGTAAATGATAAAAAGGGATAGATCTGGTTGAACTACTTATAATGAATAATTAATTTGACAAATCTATTTCTTTTTTCCTATTTGCAAATTATCCAAGTGCAGACTTGAGTTCTTTTGTTCATCAGTTGAAGTTATTTGATTAATAGTTTAGACAAAGAATTTCAGTCTATAGATTGCCTGCAAGCTGTTTCACATGGCAACTATGTCATACATTATCTATTTATAATTGATCATTTTACCTGCAAGACAATGACCTGCTCTAAGTGAAGTGGTTTTATTTCTCCATATTGTTTGACTAGCATTAAGAACTCATTTTGGATTAACATTCATAAAGAGAACTGAAGCATAGTTCAGACCAGAAGAACCTTGAAAAAGCCCATGAAAATATCCTTAGCAGGACAATAAAATGTAGTCCTTGACAGCTTTCTTGATATCATACTAGGAAGAAGCTGCAGGACCCTCCAAGAGAATAACAACTCAAGTGTGAAGAATTTGAAGTCAAACTTAGGTGAGATCTAAGTTAGCAGGATGTAGGCTGATATTAATACCTGGTCAGGCATTATATGGCAGGCTGTTGATGATTTCTTACCAGAGGAATAGGAAACTGATTCTGTTGACCATCTCAGTAAAAGCCATACCAGTCAATGAAAAACTGCCAGAAGGACCTGAAACTGAGCGTGGAGTTGGCTAATAATAAAGGGAAATTCTGGCAAATGTGTACTTGTGTGTCTGTACCTTTGTGTATGTGAATTACAACCAACATACCAGACACACAACAAAAACAAGTGGTAAGGGGCATATTGCATTATAAAAGAATTGCTAAACTAAAGTTCAAGTATCTTGATAATGAGTGGGTAGAGGCGGTATTTATATATGAGAAGAAATGTCACATACTTGATATTTCTGAAAGTTGGTAAGATGTCATAGTGCTGGAATCTCACTGAAAGTGGTTAGGGCTTTTTTTAATCCTCTTAATAAATGAGGAAGAGGGACTGGAAATGGACTCTTGCATCAAATACAATGTCTTATGTTGAAGAGTCAAAAATAATCAAGTAATAGGAACTCAGTACTTCTGAGTCAAAATATAACTATAGGTAGAATAACTGTGTACATTACAGAGAAAAACCAGCTTTGTAAATGATGTGATGAGCTGCTCTTTCAACATATTTCCTTCAGTGTGGGGAAAAAAGTCCTGTCAATTATTAGAGTATAAACTGGGAAATATTTTCTGAGATTTTGTTTTACCGGTGTCAGAATTCCCTAGAGCTTCTCAAAGTAATAGTAGATAATCTTGGAGTGTAGATATTCATCTTTCATAAAACTCAAAACTGAACATTATTCTGATGACCAGAGATATGTATTGCCCACTAGTGACCATCAAACAGGAAGAAGAGTTAAGCACTAATGATCACAACCTGGTTATATTTACTTTATGAATATGAGCTGTATATAACACTAAGTAGACGTACTTAGATGTTTTAGAGGGCCAGTTTATCCAAGTTTGAATCAGTTAGCATAACTGAGTAGGAATCTAAATTATAATTAGAAAGTATTAGTGGATACTGAGAATAGTTCAAGGACATAAACTTGCACACAAAAATGTACATCAGTCAAAATATCCTAATTAAAACACATAAAAAGTGTAAAAACATAAAAGTAGTGTAAAAACATAAAATAATGATATATCAAGAATGGAAAAAGAGAGGATAGGTTATATACTGAGACCTAGAAATAACTGATAAAAGAAACTAACAAGTCAGTTAAACATCTATGGCCAATATGGTTAAAAACAACTAGAAGGCAATTTAAAAACATTTTAGCATCAAAAAGAATCTTAGGTCAGATATAGTTCCGCTGAAGATGCAGATGGTGGAAATCATAAACAATTACACAGAAAAGGCAGAAATGTTTAATAAATATTTCTGTTCTGCACTTGGAAGGAAACAGGAGGATGTATCCATCCCATATGATGTTGTGGATGGAAATGAAAGTTTGCCATCTGTAACAAAGAAAGAGGTAAGGCAGTAACTGCTGAAATTGAACATATTCACATCAACAGGCGTAGATTATTTTAGACTCAAGAGTCTCAAAGGAACAAGCTAAGAAGCTAAATTTAGCCAGCTTATCAAAATGTAGAAAATGGAGGTATCAGTCCTGTCCTGTTGTCTTATAGGCACTTAGTTTCCCTACTTTGGGAGACTTGTGGAAATGCCTCTCCCCACCATGCAACACAAAACAAGTCTCACTGAACAAGCTGAACACCTTTTCCATTTCTGCTTACAGTGTAGAGTACTCCTTAGGCTGATACAAACACAGTGATGTCCATAGTCTTTATTGTATATTAGGATTTCTCCAAGTTACTTTCTTTAGAAATATATACCTTTTTTTTTTTTTTTCTAAAAGCAAGCAAACAAACAAGGCCCCTGAGCAATCTATAGCAACTTGCACTAGACAGGATTAAAAAAATCACATTAAATGAATTAAAAACTGCCCTAGTGACAGATCTTAAAAGTGGAGTTGTTAATGAAGAAACATCAGTGAGTTACAACATTGCTAGTGATGCTGACCATGGATCAAGGTTTGATTCAATACTATTAAATATTTTTGCCAAACATGGAGATAAGTGTTTGGTGAACACAGCATTGGATAACACATACCAATGAGAAAGATGAGCTACTTTCAGAAACTGATTTGGATTGCCTGGTTAACAGTCAAGAACCAAAAAAATATATTTAAATACCACCAAAAGTGAAGTAACATGTTTAGGAGGAACACTTAGGGAGATTATTTCTGAAAACAGTGACTCAGAAAAGGACTTTGGTAGGTCCTCAGAAATTATTATCACATGGGCTCTCACTGCAATTGATCCTTAGGTGGATAAAAGGGAAGCTTACCACCAGGAACAGGGAGTTAAACTTTTGTTTCTACACCCCACAATGGGAAGACCATGTCCACCTTTTGGACCTGGCCTTTAGGAAGGATATGGAAATAAATACTAGGACAAAGCAGAAAGGAGGACCACAGCATTGTTCTAGACACTGGAAATGAGCCTTAGGGTGTGATGTACCTTATGGGTCTGTGTATGTATTTATGTGAAATGATGTAGAAGAGACCTGACAGATAAGGCTTTTTTTTTTTTCTCCTTTACAGACGTATTCAACAAATTCTACCTTGCAAAAGATATAGCTTTCTATAATTAAGTATTCGAACTATTTGTTGAAGGAAGTAGTAGAGTTACCATGGGTTGGCATCTTTAAAATGAGATCAAATATGTTTCTAAAAGAGGCCTTACAGAAAAAAATTGTTACCTGTAGTCAGACTTGATTATAACAGCCAGTTTTTTCTTGTCTAATAGTTTCTAACTCTGTGAAAATTAAAAAAAAAAAAAAAAAAAAAAGTGAAGATATTTGTGGACTAAAATGTTCAGTTTTTGGTTGGGCAAATCCTTAGAGGAATTTTTTGCGATACTGTCAAAGGGGCCTGGTTTTACTGTTAAAACGCAGCAGTTCTGTGATGAAATTCAGCAGCTGTGGACTCTGCAGCACTTGTGAGTTGGAATTGGGAATGATAGATTCATATTAAACCAAAGGCAAAAGAGAGATGACAGAACAGATATGGCTGATACATGGGTAGAACGTGGGATAATTTTAGTAAAATTGCAATGAAAGCTTGAAACAGTCTTTGGAAAGGTTTTAGCTATGTTTAGTATATCTTCTTGAGATTATACAGTGCATTGAGAGAGAAGTGACTGTTTAATTGTTTAAATGGAATAAATTTTATGGTTGAAAGGCATAAGCTTGTTTGCTAGAGTGGAAGGTACTTCATGTGGATGCTTCTGTTAGCAGAAGACTCATAAAAAGCTTATACAAACTACAGTATCTGTTGTTACTGGAGAGTAACAGCACCATCTACAAAATTTTTGAAATGTGTGTATACGCGGCCAGTATTCAGATGTTGCCAAGAACAGATGTTCAAAACCTGTGACAATGGACAGATTTCAGAAGTCTCCACCTCTTTTCTAAGTTAGGGCAGGTTTTCAACAGTACTTATGAACCACTAAGCCTACCTGAACATTACTGGAGTCACAGAAATGAAAAATTAATGTTAAAGGAGAGCCAGACCTAGAATGTGGTTTTGTGTTTAATAGCAAACCACTTTTTCAGCGTCATCAAGAAGTCATCTATCTTTAAGACAAGCTTTCATGGCCTCCATATTCTCCTGCAGCCAAAAACAAGTTCAGCCAGGCTAGCAACTGTGGGGAAAAGGGCAGCAATAAGCCCAAGTTCATAAACATTCATCACATTAAGAACAGGGTAGCTGACTTAATGCCATACTAATCACAGTTTCTAGTTGGCTTGAATTGTAGACAAAACTTGTTCTCATCTTCTTATAAAAGATTACACAGTTGCATCAGCAGCAGTAGAGCTTAGAGCATACAGTTACAAGTGATGGGACTTGCCCACACTTTAAGTGAGTTCAAAATATTTCTCCAAAATTGTTTATTTTGTGGCCATCAGAAAATCACATTATTCTCTTGTGCTTCAGAATGTAGATCACAGTAGAGTTATGGTAGGGTCTCCCAGACTTTTATCTCAGATCTACTGTGGGTGGGTAGGGAAAGTTATCCCTCAAAAACATGTTTATGAGATTGTTTTGCTGAGTCTGGATGCAAGTTAGCTGGCAAAATTGAGTTAGACTCTTAAGCAGTGTTTTTAACTCTTATGAAGAAAATTCCAGCTCTGGAAAACTGGCTGCCTCTTTAAATTTCTGGAGGAACACTGAAGAGCACCTATTTTCTTGCTGAACAAAACAGAGATAAGTTAAAAAAATCCACCATGTAGCTGAACATAATGAAGAGTGTGTCAGAGCCACTGTATGACACTGGTTATGCAGCAGCAATTGATGTTCTAGAATAATATCTTGCCTCAGTCATAGTGGCATAATCATTGCCTAGGTGTGGAGATTTACAGTAACAATTTGGTTCTTCAAATGATTCAGTGTGTGGCCCTCAGCAAACTACTTAATTTTGCCTTTCAATTTCCTTGGCTATGAAATTGAGATAATTATATTTCTGGAGCTTTATAAACACTTTGGGATCTATAGCTGGAAAGTCCATAAACGTGCTAAGCAACGATACCAGATATTTTTCTTTAGTTAAGATACATACAAGGCCAGCTTCACCTAGTTTTTATTGTGCAGGTGGTCTACTCGAAGCTGAATACAAAATTGCTCTATAGCAAATTTATAGCAAGACTGACTTCTTTATCATCATTATTCTTTTGTTTGTCAGGGATTTTCCTTTTTTTATTTTTCTTTTTATGATTCGTTTTTTAAAGGCTCTTATCACATCTCTCTACTTTTCAATGGAAGTAAATATTCCAGTGCTGATGCCAGACGTGTCTATCAGACTTGCAGTGGCTGCTCCTGTGGAAGATGTGTTTGGAAGAGGAGCAAGCCAGCTGGAAATCATACCATTGATATTGACTGCAGCCACAAATTTGGCTATAATTTGGATATATACAGGGACTAAATCTTCCATGATGGTAAGGCAGCCATTTCTGAGACAAAATATTAACAGCAAATAATGATTTTGAATTTAATCATTAAACAACATGTTGGGGTAGAATATAAATATGCTAAGAAAATTATGGACGCAGTAAGTTAATTTTCTGAGTAATAACTTAGTAGACACCTTAATGAGCCAGCAATGTGTGCTTGCGGCCCAGGAGGCCAATAACCATGTCCTGGGCTGCGTCAAGAGAAGTCTGGCCAGCAGGTTGAGGGAGGTGACTCTCCCCCCCTGCTCCGCTCTCTTAAGGCCCCACCTGGAATACTGCGTCCAGTTCTGGAGCCCCCAACATAAGAGAGACATGGACCAGTTAGAACAAGTCCAGAGGAGGTCACAAGGATGATCCAAGGGCTGGAGCATCTCTCTTATGAGGACAGGCTGAGAGAATTGGGGCTGTTCAGCCTGGAGAAGAGAAGGCTCCGGGGAGATCTTATAGCGGCCTCCCAGTACCTGAAGGGGCTACAAGAAAGCTGGGGAAGGACTTTTCATAAGAGCAGGTAATGACAGAACAAGGGGAAATGGTTTTAAGCTGAAAGAGGGGAGGTTTAGATTAGATATAGAAACTCTTCACTGTGAGGGTGGTGAGACACTGGAACAGGTTGCCCAAGGAAGTTGTAGATGCCCCCTCCCTGGAAGTGTTGAAGGCCAGGCTGGATGAGGCTTTGAGCAACCTGGTCTAGTGGAAGGTGTCCCTGCTGATGGCAGGGGGGTTGGAACTGGATGATCTTTAAGGTCCCTTCCAACCCAAACTATTCTATGATTCTATGATAACACCTATATTTATTCTAATACACTTCCATTATTCAAACCACATACTATACTGTGTACGTGTTACATTATTATGTTAGGAGATGTCAGTAGCTCAGGGTTCTCCTTTACCTCCTACCCCTTGGCACTTCCCTTTCTCCTAGGCAGAGGCTCATGCGTGATGATCAGCTTAGAGCTTTAACACTAGAAACATTGCTGTGCAAGGATATTTGCTGCACATGTCTGACTCCCACCCACCCCTCTGTAGTCATTACCCATATCTCTCCCAGCCAAAGATCTAAAATCCAGTGCTAGTCAGAAAAGGAAGTTAATCAAAGTCTAATGCTTTTCTATTCACAGCTGTCCTGTCCCCTCTTGGGTGTATGTTACTTGCTAGAATGTCTGTATTTTATCTGAAGATCAACTGTTATGAAACAGGATATTTCTGGTTCTAGAAAACTAGTGCTAATGTCCTTGATTTGCTGTAGCTTCTCAAACTTTTTAAGACAGCTGTATTCAGAAAAAAAAATCTCCTCCTTCCCCAGAAAGGAGAGGAAAATTGAATATATTTTCATTTAATATGATTTTGATGATACATATAATGTTTCTCTGGGTGATTTTGCAAATCATTCAGGTTTGTATATAGAGGGTTCAAAAGCAAAATTATACCTGCCAGATTTACTGATAAACTATTTTTTCTTCTCTTTGTGATCTAACTGTTACAGGAAGACACAGACAGGTAAAAAGGAAAGAACTACCTGGATAAATGTAAGACTATCCCTTTTAAAAGCTGGAATTAGTAAGAGGAAAGTGTCTGGAGACTACAGTTTGTATTGGTCTAGGGAATCAATTTGTTTCCTATTACCTTTTGGTAATTTTTTCTGTTTCTTAAGTTGAGCCATGAGCTTGGGGTTAACAGACAGGGATACAGGCTCTCTTCTAGGCTGGGAAGTTTCCAGTAACAACTGCACAATATTGCTGTCTTATCCTAGTGCTTTCATACTGATGACAAAAGTTACCAGTTTGCATAAAAATTCTATCTTAGTTAAACTGAGATATTCTTGCTGATACAAATTTTGCTGCAACTTAAACTCAGGAGAAATCCAAAGTATTTCTTGATGTACGACTTACTGATCTCCTTTCCTGTCCTTTTGCTCCAAGACTAAATAGTACCAGAATTTTCCTAGAAAAGAATCCATGTTTCATCTTGAATCTGAAATACTGGAGAATTAGCATTCATTTCACTTGTTCAGACCAGTGTTTATGGGGCCTAGCAGCTAATGACAGCTGAGTCCTGAGTGTTTAAGCCTTCATTGCACTGCAGCAGCTAGGCGAATAGGAAAAAGTATTTTTCCAATTTTATGACACTAAAAAAATCCAAGAAATGGAAAGCCGACCTCCTGTTTATAACTAGATCTCTTGGCTTCCAGTATAATTTTATTTTCAAGTCTACAGAAAGGGAAAAATCCTAACTAATAATTCAGTCATCCCTCTGATTTAGTTTTCCCAGCAGCCCAACACGCTGAACTAAACAAGAGTCCTGTGCTGCCAAGCTCTAGTTAAAATCCATATGTTCACCAAAATACCATCACTTATGTCATGCAGGTTCTGAATCATTAGGTATGATGTTCACATTATTACTCACTAAACAGTTTCTTATACTGTTCAGGCTAATGCATATCAAAATTCATGAATTCTGATGGTTACAAAGAGCTTTTAATGATACCTTCAGAAGATGAAATATATAGGTTTCAAAAAGGTATGCGAAAATATGGATATTAGGCATAACAGTTAGAGGTAGGAGGAGCACAGAAGATCAACAAGCCAGACAAGTTCAGAAACCTTTAGTGATTGTGTAGTGATCTGTAATGAAAATTCAAGTACCTTCTCTTTAATGATCCATTTATCTCTTCGACATGATTTTCTATCATTCTAACTGGCATGGCTCCTGTTTTCTGAGTGTTTATTGCAAATTTGTTTTGTCAAACAAGCCTTTAATACCAGACAGATCAAGCTGCTTCCTCAAGATTTTCTCTGAACAAATTATCTTTTCTAAGGAAAACACAGATGAATTATTTTGTGTCTGAAGTAGTAATACTGATAGAATTCTTGTGGTGAAGAGGGAGGAGAATTTTAGTCTCTAAAATGTGGCGAATTGTTTCCATATCGAGAGGTTAACTGTATGGAGTCGTCACTTTTAACCTATACTATGTTTTACATAGATCAGGGTGGAATTCAATCAGGGAAGACAACATATCTAAAAGGGTAGTGGTTTGGTTTTGGTTTTTTTTACTGCAATGCATATATCCTCTAGGTACATAATGTGAGACTGGTTCTGCAATATGTAACATGGCAGCACTATACAGCTCTGTTGGTTATTGCCTCTTCATGAAGAGACTTGGCTGTTTGGATTTTTGTTCTGGCTTTGCATGTGGGATGCACTCACTGGTGCAACTGCAGCTCTCTTCTGCAACTCTGGGCCACCTTCCTCTTTAAATAAAGAATCACAAATTGAAGACTCCTTAGTTTCAGTAAGAGTTAATTGCAAAAATAACACGTTATTGAAACTCAGAGTATTAGGGGAAAAAAATGTTTTAAAAAAACCTTATCCTGAAACTCATTCCTTCAGTAGAATCGTTTCAATCTAGTCGTCTCAGTTATCTGAATCAATATTTACTTAAATTTACAGACATGTCTCTGTATGTGACATCTTATTACAAATGGTCAAAAATTTCCCAAGACTTGCAGTGCTAATCTCACATACTTTAACCTGTGCACAAAGGGAATCCTGTGAGTAGGTAAGCTGGTGTGTAAATTCAGAGCGTGCAGGCACTCCACAATATTTTCCTGTGCACAGTCTTCCTGTGGGTTCCTCACCCCATTTTGAAAGTGGTGCTTCACTGCAGCATGAGAGAGCTGTTGCAGAATAGCTAATAACCTTGTAAATTCACACTCTGTAGTACAAAAACTTCCCTGAACCATTAGTAAGTCACTTTTATTGATTTCAGAATCCCATTAACCTTAAAGGTATTCCTCACACATGGTAAAAATCACTCAGGAAAGCAAGAACAAATCTTAAATTTGAGACTTCAGGGCCTAAAAAGCATTACCTTAACTCTGTCCCTCCTCCCAACCTTGCAGATTCTCAATATTTCTATTCCCCTGTCTGTTTCTTATGGCTTACTCTGTAGGTTACTGCCCCAATTACTACTAGTAGCTACCCAGTAGCCTGAAATATCTAAGAGAGACCTGGGGAGCAGAGCAAAAAGAGAAAGCTGAAGACAACAAGCTGGAAAAGCAGCAGCTTTAAGTTTTGTGATAGTGATATACAGTAGAGTATGGGACCGTTAGTGAAGTGATAGGATTTCCCTGTTTTTCAGCATCAGGTCCATTGTTCACATTAAAAGTAAATGTGAATTCTGGGGGAAAAAATAATAGTGTATATTTTCTATATTGTGTATGCTGTTGGTAAGGCTGTGGTTTCTTCAGACTAGAAATATGAAGATCCCATATCTTATGAGAAACCTGAAAACTCTGACTGTTATTGAAGTCTAGAGTAAATCTAGTCTTCTCTAGAGTGATTTAGATGAATCTGGGGAGTCAGTGTTGGGAAAAATTATTTTCTGTATTATATTCAACTTGGATTTGTGGTAAGATTTCAGCTTCCTAAGGATATACATTGAATACAAATCTCCCCTACTTCAGGCTTAAAAGAAAAAAACCCCAAAAACCAAAAACACCCCCCCCCCCCCCAAAAAAAACAACAAACCCCCAACAAACCCCAAACCAAAAAACCCAAAAAACCAAAGAACCCCACAATCAGAAAAGTCTTCAAACAGGACTGATAATGACTGAAAGAGTAATTTTGTCAGGTTTGAGTTACACTATTGTTGACTTTGATGAAGATATACCTGAATAAAGACTGCAGCATTACTTGGGGATAAAGTAATCTCAAATTACCTCAGATCATAACTTTAACAGTAAAGAAGCAATAGTAATGAGGATAAAAATTTATTTTGTGATTGTATATTTATCCCCATAGTGAGAATATAACTTTATTTCCTGGAAACCAATAATACCTTTTCTTCAATTATTTGCAGATTTCCAGCATTATGTTTTTATGCACTGTTCTATAATCCTTACACATTAGCTTCTTTTTTTTCTCTCACTCAACAAATTGAATAAAAAAAAATAGTGAGGACAAACATATATAGAGTTACCTATACTTTTTTCCTGCAAGACCACAAATAGAATCTTATCACATTTTTCTGTTAAGGGAGTAGGCAATACCCTTGTAAATTGGTAAATTAATATTGCAGATGAATTAACTGCTTTTCTTAAGATTATTCTTAACAAATTCTGTAGTTCGTATATCAATAGTGGCATATAAGGGAGACATAAACCATGATCTAGCATTGGACCCATCTCTGTAAGTAGTCACACTGAAATCACTTATCATTATTTCTGTATGCACATACTTTTTACTGCATCAAATCTCTCCCTTATTGTTTCTGCAGAAGCTTATGAATCATTTTTACAATTAATAGACTGAAGTCAGAAAATATGGAAAAGGGTAAGATGGTGTTCACTGTTTTATCACAAGTTCAAATGACCTAATTTATTACTTTGATGTGATGTTTATCTTGTGACTCAAGTATTTTATAGATTAATCCAAAAGATGTGATTAAAACTGAAAATAGCTGCAATGTTTGATTAAGGTAAATCGGACTCCACAAGTGTGTCTTACAACCAGAAACATTTTAGATATTGCACTAAGCATTTTTTGTAAGCCTTTTATTTTATTACATATTGTATCACCACAGTGCTCATGTAAAATAGATCTCCTAAACACTTAACTTTCAGCATTTAGACTTGTGCTTTAAGTTAACTGCATGTTTATGTCTCTTGATGACCTGCTTGTTTCTAATGCAGGATTTAACAGTCCTAGTACTGCTGATATTTTGCTAGTTATTCTGTAAACTGAAGTTGAAGATTTTTTTTTTTTAATTGGGTAAAATAGAGCACTATTTTACTGTTTGCAGTTTATTGGTGGTGTGTTAAGCTCCACTGAGGCTTCAAGGATCAAAAAATCAAGCAAAGACAGAAAGAAGAGAAAAGTGAATCAGCCGAGTTATATTAGTAAATAATTTAGAGTTCTTAAAATAACAATGTCCACACATTTTTAATTTAAAGCCTGCTAAATCCTTTTAAAATTCATTTGTATTTGCAATTACTTAAACTGTGAGCTGTGCACTGGAGGGAGTGAAACTATAGATTTTAAGTACGTAGCTGGAGGTAATATATAAATTCAATTGATCAGTCTGGCAGAGAATTGATGCCACAATTTGTACCCAGTGGCACTTTCTCTTTCTTACCCAACTGGCTTAGAACATTATCAGAAAGTCAATACGATACGCCAATATAGTGATATACTTGCAGTCATAAGTCCCTTGTTTAGATTAAACTCTAGGTGCTCACGATGTGGATTGTAACGGACAGACAGCCTGACTCCATCCCACTATGAGCTGTTCTGAAAGCACTCGACTCAACTCCAAGGTTTCATATGGTTATCAATGGCCCCAGCAGCCAGCCAAACCAGTAAGTGAGGATGTCTGTCTCTGCAAGGCAATGCAGTGGGCAGGGAGGAGTGCATATGTGATTCTCCAGTCTGGCTGCAGTCCCCTCTCTATCAGCTTCCTGTCTCTAACAGGCTTTGCACTCATCACCATCAGATTTCCTTTATAACTCTTTAGTCTCATGCTTTGGTTCTCTCTCTCTCTTCCTTGTAATTTATTAATGATTTCACCTCTTCTGCATTATCTTTTGAAATCCTTCCATTCTGTACAAGGCCTCTTTATGAAGCCTGATGAGGAATGACATCCAAAGTCTGCCTTTTGAGAACATGCCTTTCTGTACGTACAATAAATATGGGCTTGTGGCTGCATTGAGAACTGGATCAGGCCCCTAGCTGCTAATTTCATACAAAACACTTATTTGACTAAAAATCCATTATGCCTGGTGTGACATATAAAACTAGAAGGTCATCCACAAATCTGCCCTGCATATATTTTCCTCCCAGGGATTTCAGTTGCATATAGTATGTACAGTAACATCTGACACATCACTGCACATGTTAATTTTTTCCTGAAGCAATGGCCCTTACCTCTTCACCTACATAACATGTGATGCTTAGAATCAGAGAAAGAGTGAGGAGAGCCATTGGGTCAACAGTTGTTTAACCCTCTCTGTGATAATGCAGAATTATTCTAGCCAGTATACCACAAGTACTTTGTTTTGTGCAGCTTTAAGTGACACAACTGATGAGCTCTTCCACCACTTTCACCTCCTGACACTCTATTAGACTTCATTGTCATGGAATGGTTTCCTGGTCCTTGGACTAAATTCTCCTGTGCTCTGGTTTATACCTAATACACTCCTCATCACTTGCTCTCTCCAAAACAGCTCCCACTTTTAGTTTTCTTTTTGAATACTTCTCCCTAATTCCTATGGTTTTTATTGTAGGGTAATCTTTAGGAATGGACTGCTTTCAGAGGCATAGAATGACTGTTCCCTTGATGCAGGACTGGTGGCAAGGGGTAGGAAATTGTTCTCAAGTTGCTATTAGTGTATAGGCATCAAAAATTTTATACACTGTCTTACCAATGAAAGTGAATTATGTCTATTTTCTTAGATGAAGAGAGAGAATTCTGAAACATCACAGTGTGTCTACATGTTGTGGTACACACTACTATACTTTCTATTTCCACTAATCTGATTCCATGTAATATCCAGAAAATAAAGACTCTTAGTTATCTGGTGACCTGTTAAAGTCAATTATAGGCAAATCTACATGAGTAAAGCTTTCCTGCAAACACTCGTACAACCACTTGCCTTTATGTTCATGAGTAGTTATGTTGTTTTCATGGATAAAGCAAAGCTGATAGGTGTCAAAAGGACAGGGTTTTAGACCGCAGCTAAAGGGGCCGGGCAGTCAAATGTTTGTGTAGCACAGGAGATGTACATAAATTTCCCGTGCCTTACATATGTCCATGTCAATGACAAGTATAGTGTAGGACCTCTAACCTTCAGGAACAAGACAGGCTGTATTTGTTCTAATGCTATTTCACACTGGTCTAGTCAATCGTCAGTGACAAAATCCTCTAACTGTAGATTTGATTCTACTCATGACAACAAACCCTTTTTGTTAGGCTGAGATCAGGGTAGAATCAGTCTTTAATCCATTTGGCTTTTCTATTTCTGTACATTGATTGCTTATCAGGAAATAAATAAATGTGAAGGTAAAGGACTTGTGCACATCAGGGTAAAAAGCAATAGCCATTAAGCCTGTAACTTACATTATATGCCCTTTTAGCAATAAGGACACTGCTTGAAATCGTCAGTGTGACAGATTTACTCTTAATAGCTTAAGCAAATTTCACAGTTTACCCAGGTCATTTTGAAGTAAGAAACATTAATGTGTTTGGAATAAAAATTAAAGATTATAAACTTCACTCACATCTGCAAAGAGTCAGCCATATGTTTCATGTGTTTATTTAAAATATTAGGAGGTGCTTGTTGGGATAGAATGTTTCCTCTGTGTGTGTAATATAAATAACCTAAAGACATTTAAATACATTTTGACATTTAAGCATATGTTTAAAGAATTTTTAACTTAGTGATTCAGTTTTGTTTTACCACTGCACACCCAAGACTAGAAAGTGTAGAACTTTCCCTGTATAAGTGTTTCTACAATGCTTAAAGGTGGTCACTCTTTAAGCAGTACAACAAGGTTACCCCAACTTTTTTAGTGAAAATTAGCACCAGTTGCTACTAAAAGCAGAGTACAAATAGCGTAGTTTGCTACTGATGTCATCGTTGTTGCTACAACGATAGCAATGTGACATTTTAGAGATATAAAAGTGACAGAAACAAAGCTTTAGGTCTATTCTACTGGATACTGGGCCTCTGAACTTAATCCTGGAAAATAATTCAACATGTCCTTCAGTAGAGAGAATGGTTCACCTGCTCACAGCTAACTTTTTGAGGGATTGCTCAGGCATTTACAGTTAAGCACACACGTAATCGCTCTGCTGGACTAGGCCAGAACACTTAGCATTCTGTAGGATTGAACACTGAGTGTCTAATTACCATAAAAAATATACGGTGGGGAATGATTATGCACTGGTAGGGGGGATGGTAGAGTACCCCTAATAAATCTTTTTGATCTTTAATTTCTCTAGCAAAGTATAAATCAGCTCTGTATTTTTCTAAAGTCTGGGTTGGTAACAGATATTAATGTAGCTGAGGCTAAAATTAAGATGGTGTGTCTGAATGTTATTGGAAGGAGTTGACTGTATCTCTGAGGGTGGGGGTTTTGTGAGTAGATGAAGACAGTATGTTGAAACAGCACAGCCTTTACTCTTTAACAGGATGCATACCACAGCACACACATCCAGTGAAGGGACAGTCTTCCTCTAGCTCCCTTGTAAATCTATCTGAGAGAGTATGCTGCTGAAAACTAGAAGATAGGTTTTTTGGTGGGGTTTTTTCGTTTGGTTGGTTTTTGTTTTTTTGTGGAGGAGAATAAGTCTGAATGTTCACGTGCTAAAACATGGACTGAAATTACTCTGATAGCTCATCTCAACTTTTTTTATTAATAGTCCTTGATAGCTGTAGATCCAGATTTCCAGTTAGCATAAATTTGTCTAGCACCATACTTTTTTATGTGGGATAGATTTAAGAAAGGCGTGTAGGCGACCTTAATTCTCTGCTAGCATTTTGTGCATATGGGAATATATTTATATGTGCACATACTTGAAGACATACAACTAAAATATAGCAAAGATGCATTAATTTTACATTGATTCAAAATATTTACAGTTTCAGTTAAGATGATGGTGCTAAAGTGACAGAAAATAGTAAGTATTAACATTCCACTGTAAGTAATGACATGTGCTGTAGATCCTCACAGAAAAAAAACCAATTGCCTGTGGCATCCATGCAGTACTTAAATTGATAATCTCAAAAGAGAGGATGCTTAGATTTTCAAGCTTGTTTTTGGAAACTCTTATCTTAGCGGGGAGTTGATAATTTAGAATCTGTTTTGTTTTTCCTTCTTGAGAGCTAAGAGACTGATGCCAGAACTTCTTGGATAGGAGGAGTTTTCACTGTGGTTTTGATGTATTACTATTTAACTACAAGGTTGAAATCTCAGAATAATCTCACGCCTGGGAGAGTCTCAAAAGGTGAATATACATTTCACCTGCATAGACCCTTTTTGTTATTATATATTCCTTTCACAATCTTTGCTTTTTTTTCTTTTTAATTTGCTTCTAAATTTTATATTACATGATGATTAAGCACCTCTTGCCACACTCATGAAAACTGTCCTTCAACAGATAGATAAGATGATGATACAGTTATGCTTATTTTCTACAAGTTTAAAAGGGTGAAAGGAATTTCATACACCTTTGTTTGAACCTTCCTTGGGCTAGTTCATAATAAGTGGGTTCCTACTGTTCTGTTTGGCCCTGAATTAGAGGAACAGTTCAGCACACTGTAAAATCAGAGTTTTATGGTCCTCACAGTCTAGAGAGAGGAAGGAGAATGAGGTCTCTCTCTAAAATCTGAGTACAGAGTATGCAGAGAAAATAAGTAAAATATTTTCAGTTGTCCGAAAATATGCAAGGAGGTTTGTTAATGTTGTACATGTGCGTGGCATTGTGATTTGTTTGTTTTGTTGTTTTTTTTTTTTTTATTGAACTCTTTTCTGTTCTGGTTACATCAAATCCTGAAATATTTTAGTGCTGGGAGAGGAGCTATAAACATCTCACAGCATTGTTTAACAATGCCTTTTATATAGGGTAGAGACCTTTTAATATTTTCCCACTTAAGTAGTTGTTGCTCAGTCAAGGAGTCTCATTGATTATTCACTTGGGTAACAGCTGAAAGAGAACTGAGGATCCAGTCCTGTGATGTACTGAGAAACTCCTCAAAGGAATTAAGTTGCTTAGGGTAACTGAGATCACTCTGTGCCCACATGGGTTCAGCTCTTTAATTGCTAAAGTCACCCACCTAAAGAAGGTAACACATACAGAAGGCAGAATTAGGGCTGATGGAGAAAAACACCAACCCTATGATGTTATTTACAAGCATGTTTGACATTTCTTAGTTTCTTAAATTATATTTAGGTTGTTAATAAGGATGAAAAAAAAATCTCAGATTTTTTTTTTTTTGTTTCCTTAAAGGATGCCAGAATAATTACTCAATGGAACACATCAGGTCAAGTGTTAACAATATGTGCTTTAAATAAAATAAATTAAAAAATTAAAAAAAAAGAGTGGAGGAAAGAAAAGCACCACACACAAGAACCAACCATCTGTTCCAAAAACTCTTACAGCAGCATCAGTCTTGATAAGGATTTAAAAAATACAGTTCAATTTCTGTGTTAAGATTTATTATAAGAATTAAGACTTACCTCAATTAAATGATCCATAATAACTTCTGTACAATGTATATTTACAGTGAAATGTTCATAGCCAGAAAGTGCAAAATTAACAGATCTTCTTGTAGGGCTGGTTTTGTGTGAAAATAACATTACTTGAGGCAAACAGCAGTTTTCAAAAGCAGTGTCTTCTAAATGTGGTGTAAAGTGACTCAATTTGGTGCAGAGTCTATGAAACTTGGAATTTTCCTCCCATTGCTGAATGGTCAAAGTACAAAGAGTGTCGTCATAAAAATCACTAAAGGCCAAAAAAGTCAGAATGATTTTTTTGGTTGGAAAAACTTTATTTATTTATTTATTTATTTATTTATTTATTTATTTATTTATTTATTTATTTATTTATTTATAGGAGGGGGGAGCATGTGTGTGTATATAAATATATATATATATGTATATATACATACACAGACACACACAATTTTATTGTCCATAGCTGGGTTTGTAAGGCTATGGATAGTTCTTTTACTCAAGGCTTAACTATTCTTGTGTTAACTGTAAAGTAAAACAACTCTGGGCTAAGCTCCTGATGGCAAAGAAGTTAGATATCCTGTAGGAACCACAGTATTACCTGGTTGATTCAGGTCTTGAGGAAGAAAGTGAGTAGTGAACATTATTTTTTCTGGTGACTTGAATGGTGTAAAGATTCTTTTAAGGAGGAGAAGGTGAGGAAAAAAGATGAGAATACAGACCACTCTGAAGGAAGCACTAGGCTAATTAAGTATATATGAGTTATCTTTTCAAGGTCCATTCTATAACAGAGTCATTGCATTTCAAGTTACATCTTAAATGTGAATGGGGTAACATTAAGGAACAAAGTCCTGGGAAACAATGCCTTAATTCATACAGTCTGTGTGCTCAGGGAATGGACACATATTCAGAGGCCTTGAGAGCATAAATCTGGTGCTTGCTCAGAAAAATCTGCTGTTATGTCTTATGTCATAGGGTATTATTGTAGCCTCATGCTCCCACTCATACGGTATTTGGCTTGTAGGTTTTTACTGCATGCACTTCTACTAAACAGTCACACCACATCAGTCCCTTGACCTGCCTACTCCCTGCTCATCTCTTCTTTGTAATGGTCTTCTGCTGAACTCTCTTGTGTTTTTAGTGCTCATTGGAGGTTTATAGGACTTGATATTAATTAGTGCTCCCAGCATGAAGCCCCTCAGTATATTACAGCAATGAAAATATCACCACTTGCTTAAGTGTTTGATCTTAGTCAACATATCTGATAGGTTTTGGTATGGAGTTGGGGTTAATCCCAGACTGAACATCTACAGATTTGAGAGGAATTCAGAACAGTAACTGTATAGGCAGTTCAGATTTATTTGTAGCTAGAAGTATGATTTGGCTTAACTCTCCTGTCTGATTGATCCTGAAATGTGCTGATCTTTTGCTCTTTTAATGGAGCTGGAAGAAAAAATCAGTGTAGATCTTCACAAGAGGCACTGTGTTGCCTATTTTATTCAGCACAATGCATTGAACATGTTGTGTGCAGTTCTCCATATTTAATGGCTCTTTTATCAAACAGAGTTGCTTTAAGCGAAGGAATAAAATGAACCGTGTGCAAGTTGTTTCCCTGGCTTCCAATATCCCCTCTCAATCCAAAGATGCTGTTCCCCTATTTCCTGCAAATCAAACTGCACGTATAGAAAGGGAATGAAAAGGTTTATCTGCTTCCATTAGCAAATGCTGTATCTAAAGAAGAGATTCATGTAATGAATAAATAAACACACAGGAGGCACACAGATATTTTGCTTGAGTATATATTTTTTTTATATAATTTCTGAAAAACACAGTTGAGTCTCCTTAATTGGCACAGGGACTCCAGCAGAGAGAGGAACATGACAATTAAGCAATGAGTCCAGTGATCGGAGGTGCCATGGAATATCTATGCACCCTTTGTGTTGGTAGATAGCACGTGCCAAATCCACAGTTTGCGTAAACTGGCATAGATTTGTTGAACCCTGATGTTCTGGCCCTTGATTTGGGCATTTATGTACTGGAAACACTTTAACTTCCTCTGCCAATGTCAAACCTTTGTAAGCAGAAATAAAGAATAGCAGAAATGAACCAGGATTTGCATGCTAGGTCACTTATGCTTTTGCAGGAACTAAAGTAGCTTTCTGGATACTGTAGAGAATCTAGGCATGGAAGGATGATGATCTAGGTATAATACCTAGCTTTGCCATTGACCTTCAAGAAGTAAGTTTGTCTCTTGGTAGCAGATGCTACTACATTCCAACCTGTAAAAGCAGAATTATGTTAACATACCATTGTGCTGGGCTTGTCCATGTCTATAAGGAAAAGGGTCAGTGCACTGAGACAGATGATGGTAGAGAAGCTAAAAAAGTCTATACTTTTTTACTAGGAATTACTCTGCCATTTATGGCTTTCAGATTCACTTATGTGTACAGTCATAATCTTTCATCTGGCTACTGTGACTCCTGGAACAGGTTAATTTGTAAGGGTTAATTCTGAGAAATCACTATGAAAATGTGTCCTCAGGGACGAACTAGCCAATTAGAACTTGCTCTTATGGTACAATATTTGCAACTTCACAACTTTTACTAAGCCTTTAATTTGGCTTGAGGAAAAAAGTGTGGTTGGTTCTAAGGGAAGATCCTGGGGTATATTAAACAAAAACTGAATTTTAAAACATTAACTGAACTTAGGTTCTCAAATCCATTTTCAGGCTCTTAAGGAAGTGGAAAGATTTTCAGAAGTGCTGAGAACTGAAATTTGAATCCAGTGTAGAGCTGGTGGGTAATTCACCACTTCTGTAACCCTGTTTACTTATCAGATATCTAAATATGGATTTAAACTATCATTTTCAAGCTTTTATCTTGACCTAACTTGCCAGACCATGGAAAATCATTATTTTAAAGAGTTAGTTTTCCTCTCATTTCTTAATGAGTGCTATTGCAACCAAAGCTGTTTCATTCCCAACTACCTACATCTGCTATAGCTGAAGGTGCTGATGACTACATGGATTTGTCTGAACTGCATGCCAACTACATCTAAGGGTATTTGCAAGAAAAGGAAATTCTTTTTTTTCTCAGATAACAGCTTTCTTGTAATACATGAAGCTGATGCCTTTGTCCTCAGCATTGGGCAATCAGCATGAGAAAGGATGCAAAGATGCCTTCCAAACCTCACTGGTTTTAATTGGAAAGAGAGGTCTAAGTCAATTGCCATCATTTGAAGAGGCTATCTTGAAGGTTTTATGCCCTCTTCATGTTCTGAGAACATTGTACGGTTGGTTGATGTTCTCATGGTGTAGAAATGCATCATCTCAGCTATGTGATATGGCTCTGTGTATTGTAAAGAAAATGTTAAACTACTTTGTGTCTTTATTTTTTCTTACTATTTTTTTTGTTCCTTTTTAGTTTTCTTGGCCTTATCCCACCACTCTCCTCCCTCTGCCCCAAATGGTGGTGGCTTCTAATTTAAAGCTGACCTTTGCAGGTGTCTGTGGCTTTTAAGAGTGCCTTATGCTTTGTTGAAGTGGTTTTTAACTTTACTTTCTATTTTAAAAAAAGATCAGTTGGGAGATTCTAATGCTCCCAATTCAGCTTTTTTACTAACAGTGCAAGTTAAAAGTCAGCATGGCTGAGAATAAGAGATAGAGAGGGAGAACATGAGCAAAGGAGAGTGCATATTGATGCATCAGAGTAGTGCATAGGAGCCATTATCATTGACGTTGTCTCATTGTTTCTGTTATGAGTGGAGTTTTCTAGGCAAGAATTGAATATATTTACTGCTAAATCATATAAAAAAAAATCTCTTGAAGTTGTTGTAAAAGAGCACTGAATCCCCATGACCTGTATTAAATTTAGAAATCTTTTCTGAGATTTTCATCTTCAGGTATATATTGAAATGACTATAATTTTTATTGAAAAAATATTTATCTATAAAGCTCTCTTGTGTCTCTGATATCTACTATTCTCTCATCTTTAGTAATCAAATCCACAACCAACCTGTAGAAATGTTTTTTATAAAAATCTAAATCCACTTGAAAAAACAGGGGGAAGGACATGAGAGCAGTAGTGGTGAGGAGGGGAGGAGACTGGGATTTTCTATTGAACTGAAAAATCAATTTTTATGTAAAGTAGCACTTTATATATTTCTTTAGAGCAAGTTTCTTAAATAAGTCTTACTCTGAAAGTTTAGGCTTGTCAAAACCTGCATCTCCCATTCCCAACATGTATATTTGTTTTGAAATTTATTAGGAAGTGCGTGTGCATCTAGTGGTTTCACACATACAAAGTATTTTCTTCAGATAAAAGTCTTCTGAAGGACACAGGACCTGTAAAACCTCCTGGGGTCTCATACTGCCTTGGATTTTATGACAACACCATGTTGAATTTTCACAAAGGTTTTAATCCCACTACCTAACATCAAAAGGAGCCTGATTCATAAAACATTGCTTCTATCACATTTTTTTTTTTTTCCTAGAATCTTGCTATAGATCTTTTGGAAATGGAGGTAGGTATTGTGCGTTGAATTGATTTGTAGCAAAAAAAAAAAAAAAAAAAAAAAAAGAAATCTAGCCCTGAAGTGTTAGTCGGCATTGGCCTGAGGGAAACACCTGGGCAATTGGGCAAATTTAATTTTTCAAAAGTTGAAAAAGGGTAAAGAACAAAAAAGTGCCCATAAAATCAATGAAACAGATGATTTTCTGTAGCTCAAACAATAATGCATCAACACTGTCAAAGAATCATAATTGTCTGAACACTGTAACATTATTTATTTAATATTGAGAAGCTATTATTGCACTCTAGTTAAAAAAACCCCACATTTTTACCTTAAATATGCATGAAAAAAATATTAAAAATTAACACTAAAACTATACAATGTGGCAGTAGGAGGCTCGGCAAATTGATATAAAACAAGGAGACTTTCAAACCAGGTCAGAAACTACTACATTATATCTTTTTGATGATGTATGATAAATGAGACATTAAATATGCCCATTTTCTAGGAAAAAATGAGCCCATTTGTAGAACTTTGCTCTTTAAAAAAGGCATAAAATACTGAAAAATACCTATGATACTGAGACCAAGAATGAAGTAAGGGACTTTATGGAGTGAGCTTGCCTTTCTTCTTTTGGAGTAAGCATTAGCTCAAGTATGCTGATGGAGCAGCATAGTGAGCATTCACAGCTCAAGTAAATGTGATACGGATGCAAGTGTACAAACCCCAAACAGGCAACTTTCTACTGCTACTAACTGTTCATTTAAGTTATGCTTTAACTGTTCACATTCACATTGTAGTAGGGCCTAAATGCAATCAGCAAGTTGGTCTCATTGCACTAGACATATTGTGAAGACCTTTCATAAGATCCATATACCTTTTTCAGCTCTGTATTGAAAGTATAAATCAAGCTTTGTGTCAGCTTTATTCATAGTGAGTTTTCATCTGTGGCATTGGGTCCAAATGGACTCTGCTCAAATAAATGTGCATTTGGCTATTCTCCCCTTTGCTGGAAGTAGCATTGTCTGAGAAAATGTTCCTCACATATTTTTATTTGCAAGATGGGAATGGTATCTCTCTAGATCAACCTAAAGAATAGCTCTGTCCTGCAAACTAGGACAGTGGAGCTGAGAACCTACAGAAACACGGAATGAAAGAGTGAAAATCTTTGTTCATAATAGTGAAGGAATCTTTAATATACATGGCACATGCAATTTGCAGAATAGTTGGAATGAGACTAATAGGAAGTTGTGGATGCCTCTTCCCTGAAATTGTTCAAGGCCAGGTTGGATGAGGCTTTGAGCAACCTGGTCTAGTGGAAGGTGTCCCTGCTGATAGCAGGGGGGTTGGGACTAGATGATCTTTAATATCCCTTCCAACCCAAATCATTCTATGATTCTGTAATGGAATTTCTGGAAAGAGCAAGGTACCACATTCACGACAGAATGATGACAAAGTTGTAGCGACAGTAGGAAAGTAAGTAGCAGACTACTACAAACCTGTATGTGATACATCATTCATTGCACAATTAACTATACCATTTAACATATAAGCCTGCTTGCTGTTCCTGCACCTATCTTTTACGGTGTATTGTTTATTGTTCCAGGTAGTGTTTTAAAGTAGTGTCCAGGAAGTATCTTCAGCCAGTAACACCTTTGAAATTTCCTTGAAGAAGTTTCTTGGCCAGGGACAGTCTCTTCTTGAAGTACTTGCAAGCCTTTCATGTTTTTGCTCTGTTCTGGATCTCCCTGGGTTCAGTTTTGAGGAAATTATTATCTCTCAGAACTGAGACTTTTCTCTCACCTGATTTTGAACTTATTTTTACATTCCTGGTTTGAGAATTCACATGGAATGATTCTGAGTTTTCACAGGATATAAAGATGCTCTAGCACTAAAGTGATATCTCATTTTAGAAATATTTAATTTTGGTTTTGGGTAAATGGTTCTTAATGTTACAAATAAACACAGCAAGGCAGAGCGTGCTTGTATTGACACATGCAGAAGTAAAAAGAGAACAAAATCACCACCTAGTTTTTATGTAAAACATCTGTGAAGGCAAAGGAAAACACAGTTGGAGGGGGAAGGATAACAAAATCTAGTAATTTCTTTCTGTTCCTTTTGTAGGGGGTGCTGCTCTGCCCTTAACACTCTGATCCCATCTGCTTACAACTAAAACTTCTGTTATGAATATGATTTCAGTGGTAAACCCGGTTTTTGAGTTTAGGTTTCAAACCCCTCTGTCGTAAAGGACCTAGTAGAATGAGTTTTTGCTTCAGAATGTCTTTGTTTAGGTACCTTATGGTAGATACTCTTCTTAAAATATGAATAATTATGGTTCAGAGAAAGTGCATTATTACTTTAAGTTACAACTGTAAGGAAAAATGACAGTGGTGCTTAAATGAAGCTTGACAGTCTGCATAGCAGGCACCAGCCATCTGTGCTATGGCAGCACTGTTTGTATTTTAATGTTTAAACATACAGCAAAGATAATTAAGAATAACTATAATTAAAAATGATTACAACAAATTACTTTTCCCTCAACAGTGATGTGTGCCTGTAACTTATAAGTTGCTTGATGAAGTAACCCTTTGGTAAGGCAGAGAGCATAGCTTTGCAATTCCCACCCTGTTTCTGACAGTTCATAGATTTTTCAGGGGCTTTTTTTTTTTTTTTTTCCCCAAATGATGAAAGCATTTTTTCATACACCTATTTGATGCACAGTAATTATCACTGAAATTTCATCCTTCGTATCAGTATCTTCACTCTCCTTATTTTTTTATTTTTTTTTTTCCCTGAAATGAGATTAAAAGTAGCATACTTCTCAGGCTATGGAAACAAACTGACAAGAAAAGAACACAAACTCACATGTTTATTTTCATTTTCAAAGAAAAAATATTAATTTTTTCTCTTGACAAAAGTGAAACAAAAATTTAAACAGAAAAACTCCAACTTCTAGGATAAATTAATGCAATTTCTGTTATAACTTCTTATACCCAAGAATAATAAGCCCATTTGATTTTGCAGTCCTGTTTGTATAAAGCTCTACTTTTCCATATTGTGTTGAGTTCCACATGGATTCTGTCCTGCCGATGGCTCCTGGTGTCTGTCCTCATGGAGATTAACATGTTTAAAGTGCATGAGGTGGGTTAAAGACAATTTTTTCTTAACTGGTCATGGCTAGAATTTCAGTTTCTGAGTGCCTCCTCTTGAAGACATAAATGGGCTGCAAAAAGAATAGTTTCTGCAGCTGGCTGTGAGAAGCCCTTACTACTGCTCTTCAATTCTACCATGTTCACCTCTCTATCAGGTGAGATCCTGTACGGAGGCTGGATGTGGTCAGACAGTCGATAAGGGCTTCCTGTAGTATAGACATAATCTACACCTTCTATGATGTTCCACTGTCATCTTTCTTAATCATATAGTACATCTTTAGGTTTTGGTCACAAGGGCTCAATACATAAGATGTTAGCAACAGCTTCTGAGAGGCACAGTTGCATTTCAGAATTCAAGTAGTTCTGGTTCAGTAGGTTTTGACTTTCTTAGAGAAAATGGAATCATTGCTTGATTATATATGAAACCATTTGTCTGTCTATCTATCATATATCAGTTTAGATGAAATAAATTTTAGCAACTCATTCAATACCTAAAATTTTTAGTGATGCTGCAAATTTGAAAATTTGACTTAGTGTCATAACTACCATGAGGTGCCCTGGAATAATTTCAGAAAGAGTCCAAAGTAATTTGGCTGATGAGTAAACAAAGGGACATCATTTCCTTACACCTACTTAACATTTTTGAGGCAAAATCAGCATGAATAGATAGAGATATTTTGATTTTGTTAATTAGTAGAACAAGAATAAAATGAAAGAGAGAATTATTGCCCATGTTTCTGCTTATTAAAGACAAAATCTCCACATCATTGACAGATTTCTTAAGAGAACTATTTTGGACTGCTGTCTTCACTTACTTTCAGAAAATGTATATTTGCCATTTTTTAGAAACTAGAATTTGAAGGTTGCTACAGAACCTACCAGTATTTTACTTGCCGTTAGTGGTGCAGCCTGGTGAAAAGAGATTGGTAGATGTATTAAAAGGCACATTTTTGTAAACTGAGACTACCGTGGTGGCTTTCCTCTTGCCCTGAAGGTGATGGAGGTGCCGTGCAATCTCAAAGGAAGCAGAACTGTGTAGAACTGCACTGTTTGATCACATGCTGGTCACTTAGATTAACAGAATGAAGAGAATATATAAGCAGGATATGAATAAAACATTGCAATAATGTCAGGAAGAATCCAAATACTTTTCCAAACTAATGTTTTATTTACCACTCTAAGTAGTTTAGTGCTGTTCTGGCATGTAATATTTGATGGGTATTATGTTTCATAAAGTTTCCGTTGGTAAAATTATCTTTCATATAGGGGAACCACATGATCATCTTGCTTGAGAATAGTAATACTCCATAAGGCTGATTACAGCTATATTTGAAATTCATTTCATATTTAAATAGCGTGGGCCAAACTGAGCCCTGGTGCAAATCTGCTTGTGCCAATGGAACTCCACCAGAAGAATCTTTGACCCTATGGGTTAATGTAATGAAAAGATAACAGCATACTGTAAGATCACATAAATTAAAGATAGGAAATACCAATTAGGTCAGCTAGTCCTTACCCGGGGGACCAATTTAGAGTGTTCCTCCTACACTCTACTCTTGAGTGCTTTGCATTGTTTTAAGAAACTCATGCAATAAGACTCATGTCTTGGGAGACTATGCTGTAGTTCATCAGATCTCACCATTAAAAAGTGCTTTCTGAAACCCAGCCCATTTTTTTTTTTTTTATTCTCAAGAATTAAGTCTCAATATCCTTCTCTTAAGCTTTCTCTTTCACTTTAAGCAATAGTATTTTGGGGTTTTTTTTTAATTGGCTTTTCACAAGATATGCCACATATGTTTTCAATCAACACTTATCTTGGATTCACTCACAAATAGAATTTTTAAATTGTTATTGTTATTATTTTTAGGGGTGAGTTAAATTGCACAGGTCAAATAAGAATTAAACAAAAAAAATATTTTTATCCTCATAGATGAAAAAGCCATTAAAAAGAACCAATTTTATTTCTAGGTTGATTTTTTTTTTTTTTTTTTTTTTGAGAAAGATTAGAAATAGAAATATACAAGCAATTAGGAAAGGTTTTACTTTCATCCCAGATAAATCTAAGTAGTACTGAAGATTCCAGGCTTAGATGAGATAAAACCCAATTTCCAGATGTGTCTCCAATGTTGTACGCTTCTGGCTACAAAGCTAACACAGATATTCAAGCTGTCACGTACAAGAATGGTGTCAGCCAGTGACTCAGGCAACAAAACTTGGTGCATAAGCACTGCCATTAACATGACGAAGGCTTTCTTATGGTGTGACTGGGTCATCACACAAATACATTTGTCCTGAATCTGACCTTTTGATGAAAACAATACTCTACATGTGGGTCAAGTAGTCTCCATTCTCTAAATGGAGCAAATCTCCTTGCTTTTAGTATGACAAACTGGCTTTGATCCAGTGTGTGCCAAATAGATTCCGAAGTTGTTTAGAAAATGATTGGCTAAATTGTTTCTCATGCTGCCAGCACCTTCTGTCTGAGACAGATTTAAAAATTTTGCTTTGAACTACCTGGCTTTTCCCACTGCATACCATACCACAACAAATAACTTTGTGTTTGTATGGTTTATTTTTAATATTATAGCAGGTTAAATATTTGATCAGGTAGTACAGTGTTTACTAATGCCAATTGTTAATAATTTGAGGGGCATTCATATAGCTTAACTTTGATACATAACTCTTTAAATTATTTGTTTTAGATTTGGAGCCTAGTTTTACAAATATTCTAATATAGGCAATGTAATATGAAAGACAACTTCAACTGATTTTTAACTAACCGAAGTCTTCTTTTGCTATGGCTTGCCACCAGAGGATTCTTTTTGCTTTTAACAGAAGGCTCCCAGGCTCCCTAACATAGATGTCTGTAGATATAATTAATAATTTCATTGTTTACATGCTTTTTTGAAATGGTGGAAGAAGGTGGTGCATTACGTGTAGTAAGTCCTTTAGTAACAATGGTGACAGTGACGATAGCAAAAGTTTCTTAAAAAATATAATTATCTATCTGAAAATATAATTGATTGAAAAAAACAGAAAGAATTGAGGAAAGTGAGGAAAATGCAAGGTAGGTCAAAAAATAGAAAAGAAAACTATCTGAAAAGTGAAATGAGGTAAACTAGAAGAAATTATAAACACTGGAATATGAAGATTAACAATATTTTTCCTTCAACGCCCACAATAAATACAAATGAAAACATATTAATATTACTAGTTAGGTATTGCTTAGAAAGCATACAGTAAAAGTTTTCTTGATTCATGAGCTCTTTCTGAAGGACAGTCACTAGCCAAAAGCTCCTGTGGCTTTAGCCACATTGTCATTGAAAGTAATAGAACTTTTTTTTTTTTTTTTTTTTAATTGAAGTGACTGAATTAAGAGTTACAATTTTAGAACCACTATTAAGATGGCTGTTGGGAAAAATAACAGGCAGCCAGTCAGATTGTTGTCTGCACTGAGTCTTGCTCAGATAGGAATGGGCATAGTGCCATTACCTACATCTCCCCAGATCCCAGATCTGGCACCAGGAGTGACAACATAACGAGTGGCTGCCACAGTCTTCCCCCCATAACCCCTGCTGCTCCTTTTCTCGACAGCAGCAGGGAGGCATGGGTGGTGTGACACACAATCTCTTTTTATAACCAGACAATTCCCTAACAGGTTTTACAGTTGCTTTACAGCCCATCTTTTTGTCACCTGAGTGTCACAGAGGATGACACTCAGCTTGTGATTCTGGCCAAGTTAATTTAATTTACGTAAGGTGTATATTGTGAGAAGTGAGAACATACAGTTTAAAATGACTAGCAAAGCTTCAGACATAGTGCCAACATATTTAAATTACCTAGCTTTTAGATCTATGTTCATGAGAGACAGGAGAAAATCAGAGGATGGCACTTCACATGCTACTTCACACATTCTAATAATACACTATAGACTCTTAGATTTGCACAAGGCATCTACTGAGATTCCATATCAAAAATTAATAAGAGGGATAAGATGTAATGAAACAAGGTGAAGACTAGAAATTCTGAAGATAAATCTTATTTACAGTAGACCTCCTTGAATAACTATGTTGGGTTTTAGTCAGGTCAATGGCCAAGTCCAGACACACAATTAAAAATTATTGCGAGTCAACTCTAAATTAAAACTGCTCAATTTTCCTTTACCATTCTGAAAAGCTGAAACAAATTATTTCCTTTCAAATTGAAGGTGTCATTCAGATTGAAATAAAAGGTTTTGTTTAGCTGCTTGACTTTCATTGACTTTGTCAAAGCTTACAAATATTTAAAATACAAATACAGTCAATTCATAAGTAAAAGCAATTTTAGCTGAAAATGGGAATATTTCCTTCATTTAGTAGTTATCAGAACAAAATAATTCCAACTTGCTTTTTATATTTTTTTTTACTAAAAGTTGCCTGAAATTGAAATATTATTCTTGACCCAAACAAACATTTTTTATTTTGTTTATTTATGAATAACTTTTTCAGCTGTGAAATTTAGAAGGAAAAATGGCCAGTAAAGGTCATATATATATTCAGTAGCCTGAATAAAACACACACCAGCAGCAAGTATACAGATATCTATGTATAGGTATATATTCTGTGATTGTAAGGGCTTACTGATTATCAGTAAGTCTTGTGAAAGCTTGAAAACAAGAGGTAGGCTTTTAAATAAAATCTTCTGCATAATATGCATGTAAAAGATAAATGAACACGTATAAGCTTTATTATTATTCCTATGGAATTGCAGGAAATAGTCATCAAACAATAGTTGCTTCAGGATACAGGACTTGTTTGAAGTTCAAAAGACATGTCTGTAAGTATTGATGTTATACATCCATGGCTTTGTATCAGGCCTACATGCTTCGCTTGCTCTTACAAAATTTTTGGAAATTTTAGTATTCTTGACAAATGCTAGAACAAATTTTCTTGTCTTCAGCAATAAACTATGCCATATGGAATAGTAGCAAGTCCTCGTAGCTCAACCAATTAGAAATTTCATAGGGGACCATCTCTAAGGAAGACAAATGTACCAGACAGTCCCTTGTTACTGATCTACAAAGGCAGTTGATAGAAAATTGACTTTGAGCCAAATGTTCGCGAAGAGGTACTTTCCTTGTATGAACTTCTAAAAAGTTTATAGTGCCTTTAACATGGGACACTTGACAAGTTTTAATGGCAGGGTCTTCCAAATGTTGGTAGTCCAAGCTTGACTGGGGCTAGATTCCTAGTGTGGAGGAGACTGATTTCCTGAGCTGTAGAATTCTCATTTTGCTCTATCACTTTTTCTTTGCCTTCCTCTGTAAATTCTATTTCTTTGTGTTGACATACTACAACTTAATGCATGATATCTAAACATTTATTTTGCACTAATTTTCAGTAGCTTGTTATAATTTTCCTTGATCTGACCTTTGTCTTTGTTTTTCATCTTTCACTTACATATAGTGTGCTTTCTTTTTACCCTATCTTTAATTTTTATGTTAATACAATTCACATTTCCTTAGGCTCTAAGACTGCTGATTGTTGCACAAGATCATATTACTGCTCAAGTGAAAAAATCTGGAAGAAAGCTCAGAGCCCACAGCTGAGGAAAAGGCTGATTTCTTGCTTTTCTTTAGTTGCTACAAACCTTGGTTATTGACAAAAACTTCCTTGTATACAAAAGCACAAGGGGGCAGCATTACATTAAAATAAATTGTTGCACTCTGTGTGTGTGTGTGTGTGTGTGTGTGTGTGTGTGTGTTGAAGAATAATCAGGTAGGTAATGTTAATGTTACAGAAAAAAATGTTATTTGAGTTTGTTCAGGTTGCCTTATTAGTTTACTTGTCCTGATGGCATTGGTAAGTTAGGGGAAAAAAAAATTCTGAGGCTGTGAGGAGTTTTACTTACTTTCTG
>NW_010333504.1:56270-66935 GCF_000700745.2 Antrostomus carolinensis | reverse complement strand
TTCCCTAATTTTCCCTGTCAATAAATACTTATTTGGTTTTTAAGGACCAGCATCATTTTCAGAAGACTTTCTTTCATGACTAGTTGGCATGAAAAAACAACTCTTTACTCCCTCATTGGTATAGTACAGTGAACGCACCTTTGAAAGTTTCAACCTTGATCATCAAGGGCCCATTTGGAAAAGACCAGTTGAAATGGCCTGTTCTATTGTGGCACCACTTATGCCAATGCATTGAGCAGACAGGCAGCTGGCTTCATGCTGAATTCTTAAAAACTCTTCTGAATGGAAATATTTTGCTGTAGAAGCTTAACTTCAAAGAGCAAGAAGGCTTGTAATGACTTTGCAAGAATCTGGTAATGTCCAGAGTGTTCTTCTGTATTGTTTTTCTGTCATTGATTACAAATTGTTATTTTCCTGATTTTGAGTAATTAAAATCCCCAGTGTCTTTTCTATGGAATTAATCATCTGAGCCACTTTCTAAAACCTGAATTCTGCTACTGTAGATTTGTCACTTTCAGTTTAAATTGACCACAAGGTCTGACATATCTTTGCTGGTTTGGGTCATTTTGATGCAATGCCCAAAGGATGTAATCTATTATATTTTTTCCAGGAAGCATAGAGTCAAGGGTTGTTAACAAAAGTGGCTCCATAATGATTCGCAGACTCTGGAATGTGAAAAAGTATTACCTGTATTTTGTATTTTGCAGCTCTACATATCTTTAGAAAAGAGCAGTTATATACTTAGTGACAAATCCTAATGCCACCTGAAAGAATAACATCAATGACTAGAGAAAGGTGTCAGGGTTTGGTTGCAAAGACCCAACTCCAACCATTATTTTAGTTTTTTTCTCTGGGGATGTGAATAATTTGCATATTATTTGGCATCACCTCTTGGAAGTACTCCAGAGAGTATTGTGTGAATCCACTTTTGTGAATGACTGTTTCCACCTGTGTTAATATATCCACACTTCATTCTTACAGTCTTTCATTCAATTTACTTCTGAAAAGAAGAGTTAAAAAGGCTCTTCCAGGGCCTGACTGTTGAGAGGCTGAGACCCCTCAACAGAGTCAAAGAGGTTGATGGGATTCACTGCTTCCTGGGACTGTCTCAGAAGGTAAACAGAAGTTAATGAATGCACAGCATAGGTATTTGCACCTGTTTTAACTAATATTTTGTTCAGATGAAATGTAAAAAAGTGCTGCCTGGCTGTCAGCCAAAGAAGTAACCAGTAATGCCTTTAATCTTTGACAGTTGTCAGTCCTCCATCTAACAAATTGACTGCTGCTTCCTTTTCATGCCAGAAAGTCCTGAGTAGTTTATAAAATGTGGACTTTAGGACTGAACTACATAAAATTGAAAGGTTGGTAATAACATTTTTAAAAAGTGGTAGTGGTTTTTTTCTCAGAACTTAAAATGATGAAAGAGGACCTTCTTTTAAGAAGGAAAATTTATAATAGCAACTTCAATATAAAAATATTTGAAAGAGAATTATAGGATCTTTTCTTGTTTTTTTGGGTTTTTTTATTTGGTTGAGTTTTTTTTTAGTTCTTTCATTAAGTGAAAAATACACATTTGTTTTGAAGTAAAAATGAACAGGTCAAGTCACTCAGTTTGAATTCTGCCCCCATGTTTCTATTAAAAGTAGTCCAAACTTTGGGTTAAGAATTGGTTTTAATGTTGTAAAAACCTGTCCTTTCCTTCTCACAAAATTGCACCTTTGTATTTTACTCTTTCAGCTATGTTTTGGCCTGTCACTATGTCAAGTTTAGTCTTATTTATATGGAGTCTTTTTCTGTGATTTTTGTACTTGGCATCTGTGAGAGCCATTCTCGACTCTTTTTTCTTTTTCTACAAACTTACAAAATACCATCTTCACACCATTTTGGGAATCTAGTTATATCATTGTAAGTGTCTTTTCTTCATCCAAAAAAAAATGCAAAGAAGATGTTTTGGAAAATTTTTTCTCATCTTTCTACAAACAAAACATAATAACTGATGGCATCTACCCCTGATTTTTACATGGGTCATTAGGTATTGGGTTTATTTGAGTATTGGGTTTATTTGAGTATTTTAGTCATATCAGATCATCATACACATACAAATAATCTCTTTTTGAGGAAAAATGATATCTTACCAGTCTCGCCTTCTATAAGACATGCTTTATACACATATATACATATTTATATATATATATATATTTATATATATGCTCCAGTATCTTCTATCTGCCAATTTGAATAGGAGTGTTATTTCTGTCTCTCCATCTCCCTTCTCCCCAAAAAGGCTTATTCTGATATGAAGCAGTTTATCAATTTAGCGACATGAGTCAGTACACATTTTGTGTCATACTGCTTCTACAGTAGCCTCAGCATTGAAGAAATGCCCAGGACTCATCTCCTCTTTCCATAACTTCCTACTGAAATCCAGCTCTGGTTACCTGTCCCAGTAACTTAAATGTCCCACAGGACATCCCTTAGCTATTTACTTTAGAGATCACCTTCCTATAAACATAACCTTTGCCTCTATATAGCTCTCATTTTAATGGACACCATTCATCACACTGCAAAATTTATCTCTAATGTCATTTCGACTTGGTGACTCCGTATGTTGTTGACAGCTATTTCCGCAAAATATGAAGAACTGTAATATAACAATCGTAGAGAGAATTATTTGCAGCAAAAGAAGGATTTCCCTTGTATTTTAACTCTAATTTGATTCTTTTTTTTTTAATCATTTATTTTGACTGTCTTCCCACAATGTTGTCCCATGTTTTATCCAGCTAAAGTGGCACTCCTTCTACATCAGAGTACTCTCCCATTCTGAGCTATTAATTGAGATCAATAAGTAAGGTTAGGGAATCAGCTTAAGATTTAGAACACCGTATCTGTAGAGTAAGACTCAGGGCAACTATTGAAAGTCCTTTGGCTATACACATGGAACAAAAGCTAGACAGCTGAAAGCAAGGAGGAGCTCATTTGTTTGGTTTTGCCAAAAAAATAATTTTTACATTTTCACAGTATTGAGGAACAGATACCATCTTTTCTCTGTGACACTTTAACATACTGTAAGTTTAGGATTTTCTGAAGGGCTAGGCTGGACTACATTACTTCTACCTCTAAAAATGAACTGAATATCAAGGTTTAATTCACAGTTTGGTTCTTTGGCTTAGCTCTTCCTTCCACATGAACAAAATATGCTTAATAATGAATTTTAAAAACTTTCTAGCTAGTATCACTTGTCCCCTGTTTATTGATCATTTTATATCTCTCATAGGCTGAAGGAAAAAGGGGATAGCACTTCCCACTGTCTAGACTCTGAAAATACTACAATATTAAGGCTAAGTAGCTCATAAAAATCTTTAAAATAGGGTGGCTAAAGAGTAAGTAAAACATGCAAATCCTATTCATCCTGAAGGTCCTTCAGCTTCAACATACTCCATCTTTTCTATGTCTATCGTTGCAATATAAACCTTTCATAATAAGCATTCTCATAAATGTGAATAAACAACAAAAAAAAAGCCTCTTCCCTCCCAACACCCCCTGAAGTGTTGAGAATTTTCTGAAGTTATCACCGCAGGAGACAGTCAGCAAGCTTTGCTGGTTTCTGCACCTGTGATGCCAGGGGCAAAGCGTCGGCTCAAAGAGGCTCCCACCTGCTGACCTCAGATCTGTCATGTTCTCCACCTCCAGAGCGGGCTGAGCACTTGGGCCAAATTTTTATTCCCAAGCTGGTCATCTGCTTTGCCCTCATTCCTCCCCCCTTTATCAAATATTACACTGCTATCCTACTTTGTGATAAAAGCTAAAATGCCTCTGCTTCCTGGCTCGCAGTGGCTGAGAGTGCTAACTTTGCTTTCCCTGGCACCCACCCTCCCTGCAGCCTGGGTGCACCGTGAGCAGGGCTGGAGCCAGATGCTCTTTGACCAATTCCAGAGAAGTTGTCGAGACTGCTGGGAAAGCATCACTGTATAGTGTTGTATAATATATTTATTTCTTAATACTCGTGTTATAAGTAAAACTAAAACGGATAAATTAGGAAATATGTTTTTTTTCCTTGCTTTTGCAAGTGGTGTGGCATAGCATTCTGAAGTCAGTGTCCAAAGACTACTTAATGTGATTCACAGGCAGCTTTTCTAATTTTTTTGTATTTTTATGGAGAAACTTTATTATAGACTTATTTTCTAAATATATATTTAAAAAAAAAAGAGAGAGAGAGAACTATTTGGTGTTCACCAAGGTTGGTGATACAAAGGAAGAGTAAATAACATTTGCCTTATGTCTGTAACTGAGAAGAGAGCTAAAGTGATCTATTATTCAAAGGTGCTGCCCTTTGCAATTCCCATTGACTTTGGGCTACATATTGAGGTACTTAAATGAGATAAATTTTTAACATGCAATCTAAAAGTGATTTTATTTTTTTTTTATTTTTGTTTAGGTATAGCCTTCCAATTTTTTCCCTGAGATTTCCCCTCTTAAAATTCTCACTTTCTTTCTTAGCTGTTTGCTCTTGCTGAACTTAACCAGATCTTAAAATCTTAATGTAATATTTTGTTACATTGTTTTTCTTTTCAAATGGATGACTATACTGGCTAGAGAAGTTCCTCAGGCTCTTTCAGCTTCTGGAAAGGAGGCACAAGTGTTAGGACAAAATGGATAATATTGTTCTGTGTTACATTCATCTTATTCAATCTTCTAAGTAATGGCTAAGTAAAAGGCTGATCTTCTAATTAATGGAGAAAGGCTGATTTGCATGAACTTTTATGTTCTTTAGGGGTTTTAAGAGGAGCTAGTTGGTTATATATCTGTCTTTAAATGTGTGGGCATTTTTAACTTGTGTGTATTATTCAACAGTATGAAACAAGTTTCTGATCTAAAAAGTCATTATGGTTCAAACGTGTAGAAAATATTTCCTTAATAATCTAGGAAAGACCTTCCTTGGCCCAGGCGGAGTGAGCTGACCACCTTTGTTAGCACTCCTCACTGAAACACAGGCATGGGGTAGACAGGGAATCTTCTTTTCTGACACCAAGTCCAAGAATGGCGACATGCTTAAGGGTTTGTGAATTCAGAATTAAGACCCCTCTTTACCAGCACATTTACAGTGTAAGCTTGGGCAAAACACTGAGCCTCTTTGTGCTTTGTTTCCCCATCTGTAAAAATGGATAACTTCCTTCAGAGGGATGATATCAAACATTTCATGAAGATGAGACAGTTCTTTAAGGCATTCTGATACTAGAGAAATGGATGTTATACAGGTAAATAAAAACAGTCCTTTACTTGAACTGAAGAGGGAAGGAGATAAGGGAGAGTGGGTAAGGAAGATAGACATCCAATTTATCATAAGAACATGGAAAGCTCTCAATAAGTACCATGGGAACAACTAAGAGAAGGAAAGATCTCTCCCTTTTCCCTTCCTTGAAATCTGCATGGCCTATGCACAGGATACTAGTTTCTTTCTCTTTCTCCTTTTATAAATTTAAGAAGAAGACTCTGTACTGTCTTCAGAAGGGAGTATCTCCTATTCCCCTGCATTCCCCTCTCTTTGGCCACAGACATTACTGAACTTTTTCCATTAATGGAAAACACCTTTCAGGAAGTTGATGCAGCTCAAGTGTGTCAGTCACCTGTGCTAGATCCTTAAAATCAAGGAATTACCAGATTCAGAGACACCTCTTTAGCCTCCTCTCACACCCACACAGCATGTCTCTATTGACAATGACAGATACTGCATCTTAATAAGGAACCTACTTCAGCCTCCAGCAGAGAAGGAAGCACTCTACTCATTAATCTCCCTTATAGTATAGTATGAACCCTTATTTACAGCCTCAGCAACATTAGCAAGCGTTCTGTGTTGACGTTTGCACACAGGTTAGGCATGTCAGACACTATGAGCTTCTGGGGGAAGATGATGTTTTAATGAAGGGTTTGCCTCCTCCCCATCAGGGGGAAGTACTGCCTGCTCTACCACTCACCATCTGTAAAGTCACATCCCAATGGCATTCTTCATCAACCCAAACCCACGCCTCTAAAACAAAATATAAAGGTGTTTTGTTGAAAAGCTTCAAGCCACCAGGCCTCAATGTTTAAAGCCACGTCTACTTGCAAAAAAAAGGTCTTGTTTCTAAAGTGATGGGCAAGACATGAAAACTGGAAAAAGAATAAATGTCTACCCAAAGTGTTCTACGTTTCCATGCTGTTTAGACACATGATCGATGTTTCAGCCCTTCCACTTGTCTTTAATGGGAATCATTGTTTTACACCACTCACCAAGAAAGAAAGACAAAAAAAACAACAAACAAACAACAAAAAAACCTTTAAAATAATTTCTGAAGCTTGTATGAATTGGTTTGTTCTCTAAGGAAAATCTGATCTGGGCAAAAACTGTGCCAAGTCTTGAATGTTCTGCAGTTTAAAGGCTAAATTTTGAAACTGTTATGTGGGAGATGTACTCAGAAAATTGGATAAACAAATAGTTTTGGTTTTTTTACCACCTACATTTCAGAGTATGCAGCATTATAAAAAATCTATGTATTAACTGCAAGCTTATAATATGCTAAAAATGAAATACTGTCAATACAACAAAAGGGCCTGTTTGTTTTGAGCTAGCTTTCTATACTAAGGATTAAGAATTAGTTATTTTGGTAGGTCTTAAAGTTGAGTGATGCTCTGGAAAATAAAAGTACTGTTTAATTTAAAAACAATTATTGATTACATTATTAGAGGGATACTGTACATTTGAAATATGATGCTGGCACTTGAAATCGAAGGAGAAGTATGGCTGGTGCATAAAACTTGGACTGACATTAGTGAGAGATAGATTTTGTTTCTGGCATTTACTTCCAGTAACTTCCTGTCTGTCTCTAAGAATTTCTCTGTATAACCTTCTCCCTCCTGCCTGAGCTCCACACTCCTGGGAACAGAGACTGCCTGTACTTGCTTTTTGGTATAGAGCCGCTCACAAGAGAGTCTCAGCTTTGGTGGGGTCTTCTACTTGCTCTGATGCCTCTAGGAGCATGTCTATGAGAATGTGCCAATTCAAGGTGGATTAATATTTTCACAGTACATCTCTAACACAGTTTTCTTGCTACAGCTTTCTAGAGCTCATCAAGACTGGCGAGTTCAGAGGGTGAGGCAAAGACCTTTGGTCTGTCTGAATGCCTCTGTGTACAAACATCTGGAGATATTCTGGCACCCAAAGGAGAACTGGATGAGATATACTTCAGAGAGTTGTACAGGTGAGTGGTTGGACAGACAGTAATTTTCTGCCTGTGTTCTCATGTTAAATACAGGAACTACAAAGGACTTCCGGGTTGCCTGATTTCCCTATATTATGTCGTATCTTGCCAATAACACTAAATAAGCTTTTCTAGGAGTAAATAGTATTAGTTTCTTTTACAGGATAGAGGCAGAGCCGTATGAAATTGGGAAGTAACCTGTATGTCAGGTTTACATTTAGGGCTATGTATTCTGAACCCATGACTCTTACCCTTGATATGTTCTATATTAACCCATTTAATTTAATCCAGACAGGTCTCTATCTCCTTCTGTGAAATTCACTTGACCTTTTCTTGCTCACCTATATAAATTCCAGTATAGATTTTTTTGAGTGATATCATCTGAAATGTTTTATTCATGGTACAAAATCATACATTAGTATCATAGTTTCTGATCCTTTGAATAATGATTGCTTGAATGCTTTTTAACTGATCAAATGCTTAGCAATTCCTTATTGGATATGGGTCATGGGCCACAAAAGAGACATCCCTTAAATTATAGGAGGATAGTTATCCTAACTTCAAATTTATCTCAAATATTCTCTAATATTTCAGTAACTGCATTAGAGTTACCTGCTGTGCTTAACAGCATTAATCTATATTGTTCTGATAGCTTCCATGGAATAAAACCAAGATTTATCAATAGTCTTAATTAACAAACAAGCAGTAACAAACTGACTCAGTGGCATGCTAGTTTGCCACATTTGTTTGTCTGTCCCTGTAATTTTTCTGAAAATGCCCACTACAATTTGATGTATGAAGGCCGATTTCAAAGAACGTGCCTAGTGAAGGGTCTGGAGGAGAAGCTGGATTTCAGATGAACCGAGCACTCCTTGTGTAATGGATGTAAACCACCCAGGAGGTGTTGCTGCCATGGCCTCTCTTGCAGACAGAAGCTGTTTGGAATTATGTTCTTTTGCCTTCACCACAAGTGCAGATGGCAGTGAGTGGTATCAGCCACTTTATTTAGCAAGGATTAATCAGTTGCAAAAGTCACAGACATAGGCATCATCAGTATTTAACAAGACTCAGATATCAAGGAGAAAAATAATGCACTTCTCTCATGTGTTGCTTTTTAGCATTTTTAAAAACTGGTGATCATTACTAGCTTCCTTTTCAAAGAGTCAAAAGAACATGAGACACTTCTATTCTGATAACATCACGAATTAAAGATCCTGAAAAGAACAAAAACACCCAAATTCTCTGTGCCACATTGCCAATAAGTCTTCCTTCCAAGGACCCTGTGGCAATGAGTAAGCTCTCAGGAGACTGAGGAATAGGAGAGAGGAATGAAGAAGTAAAGCCACATTCCTGTGGTGTTTGGGCAGTATGGTAGTCCTTGGGGCACAACAGGGAGGGCTCTACAAAATGGGGCAAATCTTCTTTGAGTTTTTGAAGGCATTCAAGATGTTCAAGCTAGCTTCAAAATTGCCATCAGCCATGCAAATAAGCAGTTAAACTTTTTTTACTCAGTTCTTAGATGGATTTTGCAAACTGTGCTTGAGACTTTTACTGCTAGGACCCTTTTAGCTTCAGTGCCAGACAGTATACTATGAAACTATCTGGAAGCTCATTTGGCTGAATATATACTGCATTTGCAGTGTGGAGATACCCTTTCAGATGCCTGTTGTGCTGTTTGAGTAATCCCGAAGGGGTACCTCCAACCCTGAGAGCAGCCCTATCCTGCCCTTGGGGCAAAACATCATATTCTCTGTTACCCTTAGCCCACAGGTCTTGTGGTCTATAACAGGGGGCTTAGAGAGTGGTTGAAAGGACTTATCTAAGTTATTGCAGACCCTTCTGGCAGAGCTGGATGCAAGCCACCTGACATCTGGGGCTGTGCCTTCCTCAGAGATGTCCCTGGAGAAGACAACAGCCATGTGAATTATGTTTGCCTAGTCAATCACTGTTAAAAGCAGTACTGAAAGAAAGGTAAAAACAGTGTTTACAGTAAACCAGTCAAGTTATGAAAAATATACTCCTAAAAAATCATATTCAACTGTTAAACTGCCTGGCCTTGTTTAAGCTGTTTTTCTTTGTCATGCTCCCCTCACACACCCAGTTTCCTGTGACTTCTGCCCCCTTACTTGTGTTTTTTGAGAAATAATGTTGTATAAGCTAGTACAATATTATACTTCTTCTATGGGACATGAGCTTTTTTATTTGCTGCATAATAACCAATCCATCAATGTGGTTTCTCAGCACTTATAGGGTAGAATGTCTGTCCTTCCTGGTTTTAGTTCTACAAATGGACATACACATGCTTTTTCAGACCCACACACACAAAAAACCACACACTTATTTACTGGCTCACTCCAGAGGAAAATGTGTTTGTGGGTTTCGGTTTCATAACTTTTGTCTTCTGTTGTTGGTAGGAAATGCAAGGTGGAAGAAGTGTGGGCATGAGCATGGCATTTGGTGTCCATGGCATTTGAGAACTAGATCTGCCACCTCAGAACCAGCTCAGGATTTGTAGGACAAGCCTTAGTGTCTGTGGAAAAAATACCTAGCAGAAGTGCTTGAATCCTGACAGCTTGTCTCTAGTCAGCATCCCACAGCAAAGAATTATTACGTCTTATGATTATTTTTTATTTACATACACATCAAACTGACAAAATGAGGTTTATGCTTTCTCCACTTCTTAGTTTCCAGCTGACTATCATTTTCTTTTAAGATTAAATAAGTAATTTATTGAACTGTAACATCAAGTATTTATTAGGAAATTGCTGGGTAATTTTAACTGTATCTTTTTTTAAAACATAAATCTGCATCCAAGGCCTCCAGTAACTTTGTGCGACTCTACACCATTAATTTCTTCCAGAGTGACATTCTGATATGAGCTGAACAGATGGAATTGCAGGATTGTTCTAGCAAATTTATCATAAAAAATGCATCCGACACCTGTGTAATTTGCCTAATCATTTTCCTAATAAGCTCCCACCATTAATTATGCACGATTTCCACAATGCAATCAAGATAAAAGTAAATCTGATGACTTAATACCCTTCAAAATAATTGGTTCACCCAACACAAGGCCTCCTTTGCTTTCCATCGCCATTCCAGTTAATTAGAAAAAGGGTGCACCCTGTAGGAGTCAGCAGAATGGAGGCTGATCGCATGGTGGGAGGCAGGCCTGCTGGTTTTTTGGGCAGGAGTCAAGGATATTAACTCATGAAAGAGAGGAATGCCCTCCCCCCTTCCTCCTCCGCCTCTCATCGCGTCCTCTCCCCCCACCCAGCAGCAAACAGATGCGATTAGTGTTCTTCAGCCATCAGAAAACTGACTGCAGGACTCCGAGGGTCTAATGAGAATCAACTTTTCGGCGGCTGCTGTCTTGCGGTGCAGCCCACCTGTCACATCATTAGGTTCAGCATGTGCCTAGAATTCACTT
>NW_010333504.1:44608-56251 GCF_000700745.2 Antrostomus carolinensis | reverse complement strand
AGTGAAACTCATCCTGCAGCAGTCCTGCTTCAATTAGCTAAAGATTAATTGTCTGAGAAAGGGAATGAAAGTTTTACTTCAACTGACCTGAAAAAGGGGGGTTGGAAGGAGGGGGAGTGAAGGGGGGAGCTGGGGAAGGGGGGCAGAAAGTATGGCTCAGGTATTCCACATAGGCCTCAGGCAGTGTGGAAAAACGTGATAATTTAAAGGTGCTGCAAATTTCCTACACCTCGTCTGGATGAGTGAAATTAACTAGCACTAAAAGCTGTCAAATTAAAGGTTGACTTCCAGATATTAGCACCTTAAATGTCACCGAATATTCTCCAGCTCTCCCCTCCCCATCCTCCCTCCTTTCTCTCCCTCAGCCTCTCTCCCTTCTCCCATCCTCCTGTCCCCATATATTTTTTTTTGGCAAACATGTGTGCGAGCACACCTGCACATGCACACACACATTATCCCGCTGCTGTTCCTGCTAACTGCTCGTGCGTGCTTGGGCCAGAGCTGCTTGGTATAAATCTCTGATGTAACCATGGCTACAGAACAACTGGCAATTACAAAATTTCCTCTATTTTTAATGTTACACTAATTATGTTTGAATGTGTTTTAATGGAGAAAGGAATTGAGGAGATGAAACAGTGTTCTCTACGTGAAGAGCTGGGGGGAGGGAGAGTCTGTGTCTCCTGTCTTCAACAGCTTGAAATCCAAGCTCAAGAAAGGCATAGAGCATCTTGAAATGAACAGGTGAGCCTGAGAGTAGAAGATGTACACACCAACACATGAATTTCTTTACTGTGAGGGTGACAGAGCATTGGAACAGGCTGCCCAGAGAGCTCGTGGAGTCTCCTTCTCTGGAGACATTCAAAACCTGCCTGAATGCAGTCCTGTGCAACTAGCTCTAGGTGAACCTGCTTTGGACTAGAACCATCTTTGGACTAGATGATCTTCAGAGGTCCCTTCTAACCCCTACCATTCTGTGATTCTATGAATTATGTGGATTAAAGTTTAGAATCCATGTGGTACCACCAGAAGAAGCCCACACTTGTTCATAAGTTGGGAAAACAAAATCACACCTTAATTTGAATGTCATTTCAAGAAGAAATGATGACTTCTTGTACTATAGCACCATTGCTTTGTATAACCTGCTGACCAAAGGTGGGGCTTCGAATCTGAACCTGGTTTTATGGCTTTGTTCCACCTGTGATTTTGAGTTAGAAACTGTTTTTCTTCTATTACGCATGGTGTAAAATTTTGGGGAGTGAGAGGTGGTTTCCAGGTTTGTAAAATGCATAAAATGGCATGGACTGTCTGCAGAAAGCTTTATGGGATCAAAAGAGCCAAGCCATTTTGTTATCTATCTTACTCTCAGGCCCTAGGTCTGATACATCTTGTATTTCGTCACAAGGCTCTGTGTCATCCAAATGCATATCATGTCATCACACTTTGAACAAAGCCTGTAAGTCCTTGCAAGTGAGAGTCTCCTGACCCATCTAAGGTGTGGGTGGCACACTCCTAATGCCTCTTTTTGATTTTAATAGCACATTGGAGGGAAATGTCCTGCCACCCAGATTATTCTGGGACTGGGCATCAGCCTCGGAGCTTTTCATCAGCAGTACCTAGTGGGTACCCTGCCAGGGTGTGGTTAGAGCTGGATCCTGTGCTGACGTTGGCAAAATGTCTTAAAGCGGGATAAGAGGAGACAAATAGAAGTTAGTAAAAGAATAGCATACCCCTTCTGGCATTTTGAGCTGGGGGGTCACAGGGATGCCATGCAGCAAGCATAAGTATTTGAAGAGTGTTTTTTTGGGTTTTTAGGGGTTTTTTGGTTGGTTTTTTTTTTTAATAAGACCATGATTTGAGATTTTACCAAGGTGGGAGGGCAAGGAAAAAAAAAAAAAACAAACAGCGAACAAGCAAACAAAATTTTGCATCATACTCCTCCATCTTCTTCCTTAACCTGGTAATTTAACATGTATGCACACCCACTGCTGAAGGTGGGGTGAGGATACTATTACAAGTTTCCTCACAGCAGTGAGCTCTCTATCCCAGCTGTGTCTTCAGCGGCATGAGCCAGCTTGATTATGCTAAAGCACCCCTGGATCCCTTCCTCTTTTGTTTCATTCTACCCAGGATTTTAAAGCTTAAACATTTGACATGCTTGGGTAGTTTCTTCTCTAATTTTATCCCAGCTGACTGTGCAATGAGTTTAACTCAGAGCCCTTAGGTGCAAGCCACTTTCCACAATGTATATTAAACCTTATAAAACTAGCTGGTATGTCATTACCCGGAATATAATTACCTATATTGGAATTTGGCCAGGATACTGGGGCTAATATTGTTAGCCTTGCAAAAATTGGCGTGGGACTTTTTAATGACCACATGTGGTCAGTGCCATATGTTTCTAACTCATCTAAAGGATGGTACCTCTCACACTGCCATGCCCCCTTGAAAGCACTTCAGGGTAGGAAAGCAAAAGCTCAGAGGCCATACAGGACAGACAGTTGCTAGTTCAGAGACTGATGACATCTTTGATGTGGGGCAGGAGAGAGCTCTGTAGCAAAACCCCAGCACTGCATGGTCAGGAGCTCTTACTGACCAAAGCTTTGCACATTCCCTCCCTCTCTCTTGACAGCCCTCACACCTTTGCAACCTAGCCTGATAAGAAAGGTCACTGCTCTTTCTGGAGGTGATGTATTTTATGTAAAGCTAAGCTTTTTATCACTCATCATGCACATGATTTCATCCACTGAAGATACTGGTTTAGACAAGATTGGCCTAAACCACAAATTCAATTGGAATTGTTCTGTAAAGCCCTTTTATTTTTTTAAGTTCCATGTGTTGTGTGCCAGACAGACATAACATGTCCTAACTGAGGATGACTATGTTTTAAAATGATTTAGCTAACATTAAGATTCACATTAAAAGGAAATTCTATTTAAATATTTGGTACAATGTTTTTGTGTTTACTCTGTATTCCACTACAAAGTTTGGGATTGAAACTTTCTCTGAGAAAAGAGGAGTAGTTTACTACTGCTCTGGTCAGTTTAATGAGACTAATCTCCATCTCATTCTTCAAAATGTTCATAAAAACATAAAAAAGCATTGGGTTTAAGCCCTGCTGGTAGAATATCATTACAAGGTTCAAAACGAAGCTTGCATTACTCTCTATTTTCCCTTCTTTCCCTGATAAGAAGGAGTATTTGGTGTTCTTGTCCTTTCTCAGCTTCTTCTTTGTGACTCTCCTGAGTCTTTTCTCAAAGAGACCAAGTCACTGTTGCTCTTGTGCTGACTATGTGCCTGGGGTTCTCTCCCCACTCTTTTCCTTCCCACTTTCCTTTGAACCACTAAACCATATTCTTTTTAAGTTGTACAATGAAACCCTCCTTTTACTTTAGCCTGCAATAAAACAGATTTTCATTATAAAACATTTGATGGTACTGAACTACTTCTGGCCTATGTGGCTTGTTAAGGCACTAGTGGTGGTAGAAAAGTGATGACCTACCACCCCTGTTTTAAACCTAATTTTCTCCTGATTGTCAAAAGTTGTGAAGAAGAAATCAAATCTATTATTGGACAAGGTTATCATTAAGGAGGTTAGCAAGCCTTCATCTTTACAGCCTTCAACTTTACAACTATCCTTTGCTTGAGAGATCATCGTTTGGCTTTAACGACCCGTCTTGCCACAGGTAATGTTTAATCTTCCCTTTTTGATTAAACTAATGGAGGTGGTTTTGCCAAGTCATCTCCAAGGCTCTGTTTGCTTCAGATGTCCTGGACTTTTGACTTTGCTACAGCTTTTATAACTGAACATAAAACAAGGCTGGTATTTCTGACATTGGTTGTTGATCTCTTTCTAATAATGACTAATGGTCAATTCATGTAATTGTGACTCCATTTACACATAGTGAAGGTATGGCAGATGAGCAGAAAGAAAGAAATAGATGTTGTTAACAGTCATTATTGCCATAGAGGTTAAGAAGCTCATCATTTTAGCTTCTAGTTAGACCAGCCACTGTGTTTAGATAATTAAATGGTAGCTGTGACAAGGTAAGCCTTTTACAGATATGCTTATTGAGAAGGTACAAACTGTTCTTGCTTCCTGATTATAGCACAGTGACACATTATCTAGAGGCATCCCAGACCTTTTTGAAGCCAGAATAAGCTCACACTTTGGGTCTCATTGCAGGTGGAGAGTCAAGGGCTGGCTGTAAACAAGTTCATCCCCCAGTGTTAGGAGTGTGTCTGGACAGGGTTTTGTGTGCTTGGAGGGTACTTGTCTGGACAGTGCTGTGGGGCTGGAGGGAGCTCTCCAACTCCTCTGCGGGTGGCTTGGCCACTGCCAAAGTGACTTGCCAGTAGCGACTTTATGCACTCTTACAGAGATCTCTGCTTCTCCAAAACTAGCCCATTTTGGAATTCACACTTTATAAACTGCATCAGTTACCACTAAGCTTCTGCATAAAGTTTCAGAGATGGATGATAACCTTTAAAAAACTAAATTACCTAAACCCAATCTAATTTGAGGAAGGGAGCAGTTTTTAGAGTTGTATCATTGTGTCCAAGTTTTGCCTGGGACAGAGTTAATTTTCTTCTTAGTAGCTAGAATAGCGCTATGTTTTGGTTTCAGTGTGGGATTTATTATGAGAAGAATGTTGATAATTTACTGATGTTTTTAGTTGTTGCTAAGAAAATCAAGGGCTTTCCAAACTCCCATGTTTTGCTAGTCTGCAGTTGCAGAAGAAACTAGGGAGGAACATATTAAAATTAACAGCTCCAGATTGGTATTTGGATATGCAAATGAGATATTCCATATCATATAATGTCATGTTCAATATATAAATGAGGATTGTCCAGAAAGCTCTGTGATCTCTCGGTCTCTCTCTCTTCAGGGATTGTGGTTTCAGTTTTGGGATTGTCTTTGCTCTGGGATCGCTAGCTGGGGGACAGGCTGGGCATTGGTCAGTGGGTAGTGAGCAATTGTAATGTGCATCACTCATGTATATTCCATTATTACTGTCATTATTGTCACTGTTATTTTATTTCAATTATGATATTGTTTTTTATCTCAACTCACAAGATTTCTCACTTTTATCCTTCTGATTGTCTCCCCCATCCCATCAGGGGATGGTGAGCAAGCGGCTATGTGGTGTTAGGCTGCCAACCAGGTTAAACCCACCACTCTTTGTGATATTCCAAGCAGGAGTATTTCAGTCAGTCTGGCAGAGGTGGGCTCTGATGAAGGTAGGTTTTCACTGCAAACTCCAGAGCTTTGAAATTTGCTCATTTGAGAAGGATAGTAAAATGAGGGCAGAAAGGGATGGGAGGGCTAGAGATATGGTGATTTACTGGAAAAAAAAAATGATCTTTTTGAGGAGAAAGGGTTGCCTGCATTCAGTATAACTGGATGTATATCTAATTCATGGCAGAATGCTCAATGCTTTTGGAAAGCACTTAAGAACCCAAAGAAATAATTCATCGTCTGATGGATCTCTAGCAAAGGACCTAACTGTGATCTGTTCCAGAACTACTCTCTATCTTGCTTTCTTCCTACATTTTACATTGTGATGCATATTTTCAGCCCTCCTGAAACCAGGCTCAATGGGTTAAAATCCTGTTTTGTAGAACAACTGTGTCCAGTTATGCTTATTCCATTTTAAGCCTGTAAAATTTATTCTTTGCTATTGTGTGACATTGTTTTGGGGAGTTCTAGGTTTATTTACTAGGAGCATATGCATGCCCATATCTCTGGTACAATGAAGTTGCAGAGATGTGCAGCAAATATTACAAAGGCCCTCTATGCCTTGAAAATGCATTTTGAAGTTGATGATTAACTCTGCAAAATAGGTTGACTACTTCTACAGCAAGGTGGTGTGACAGACTGGAAAATCTGTTCATTTGTTTTCCTATTTAAAAGAAAAATAAGTGCAGAACCATAAATAAGGAGGTGAAGCATAACCACTTAGCACACAAATATTAAGCGGCGCTTGATGGGAATGTTTTACAATTTGTTCCTGAGAGCATTGCTGACCTGTGTAATTTTAAGTGTGCAGTAAAACGAAAGGCTTTCTAGATGGATCTGGTGATATCAACTCACAGGATGCTCTGCGGAACACCTGGACAATCGGAAAGGCAACTCTAATTAATTCTAAAGATTACATTTCAGGTGTCTTTTCTGGAGGCTCCAGGTTTTATTTCCACAAAGAAAACATCTCAGCATTTGAGGAAAAATGCTATTTTATTGGAAGTTTGAAAACATATTTTGGTTTATTTGGGTTGTTTGTTTGGGGTTTTGTTGTTGTTGTTGTTTGTTTGGGGTTTTTTTTTCCAGAATGGTGGTAGGATTTTCTCAAAGCATTTCTCAAAGGATTTCTGAGAGCTGCTGAGCAAAAATTTAGCTTCAGTGAACTTTACAGGTATTGTTATTGTTATCATTTAATCATCACTTTTAAAGTCCTCTTCTACTGTACCTCTGTCTAGTCTTCTAAGGATTTTCTTTTTCAGAAAGGACGTCCCTTCTACATATCCCATTAAATCTTACTAATTTCTAATTACATTTAAGTGTCTTCTAAGAAAGAGGCAAGGGAGGCAATGTCTTAAGAATCATTAAAATCTTACTTTAAAAAATTATTTTCCTATACAAGTATGATGCTCTACCATTTATATTTAAAAAAAACATTATTTGTAGTCTGAATGAAATATTCAGTAATGTTGGGTTTATTACTCCAGCTATTATTTACCTTTCAGATAGTCAGGCTTGGCAAAGGCAATCTGAGGCCACTGGCCTCCCCACTAAGTTAAAAAGACCAGAGCTCCTGCTGGGACATCCTCACTCCCAGCTGCAATGAACAGCAGGAGACTAAACCATTTTATGTTTTTTTTTTTTTTTTTTTTAAGTTCTCAGTATTTCTGCTGATACTTAAATAGGAATTGCTGACTTTTTGGTATTTCTGAGAATGTCTGTCTTGTCTTAGCATCCTCAGCAAATGGGAGCTCAGCTCTAGTGAAAATTTGGCTCTGAGTACATATACTTATGGCAACTTCCTCTGTGAATAGTGAGCTCTGTTGTTAATTAATGCAAGCTGTGTTATCATTTCATCTACTGGTGTTCCTTCTGGTAGGCAAATCTTCTGTTTATTATAACTATCGTGGTAGTGTTTATAGGTCTTAGTCAAGAACTTGGGCCTCTTGGTGTATGGAAATAATAATAATTACTACTAATTTCCTTTTTTAGCTTGCTTTCTTAAGGAAACACAGGTTATGCTGTCACGCTGTTTGTCTGGCGGCCTGCTCCAAATAACTTTGGAATCTTTTAATTAATTTTAACCAAAGTTTACTGTGGGAGTTCTACTAATTTTGTGCAAACTGACTACCAGCAAGAGGAGAAGGTGATGCAAATTAGGGTTCCTGCTGCAAGGAAGACAGTGTAGTTAGCTCATGTTATTTTCTTTTTGGGAGCAGGCATGTGCTGGCTGGCCAAGCAGCATAAATATAGCTCATGTCCTGCCTCTTCCCTATTCAGTAATTAGGAAATCCAGGAGGAAGGTGGCTGTGCTGTGTCCTCATTTTGAACAAGAATGCAAGAGTGGGGAGGGAGGTTGTAAGTAGCGTAGAGGAGGACTTGGATATATTGAGTGGGGATTTGGGAAACAGTCTTCATTAGCTCTGCTGCTCTCAGATTAACTAGATTTATTTTTTTAGTGTACTTTGGAGTGCAGATATTCACCAGGATTTTAATGGCAGTCTTCCTAAGGAGAACTGGGAAAATCCATGGGAGATCCTAGAAGCGATGATGATGATTTTCAAGACTAGTGACGGTAATATCATTTGCATATGATGTACAAGTAAATCATTCAAATTTGTGCACATTTTACAATTCTCATATATTTGTCTGTGCTAGAGGTGTCTAGCAACCATCAGTGTACATTTGCATTAGTTTTGGGGGACATTTTTTCATGTTTAAATTGTCAGCTCCTTATTTTTATTCAGTTTTATTTGATCTTTTATAAAGTCAGCTGAAATTTTGTCAAAGCTAGATAATTTTTCCAAATCTGTAATAAAAATCATGAGTTTCATATGTTTTACTAGGAGATTATAATAAATAAATGCACCTCAGAGAACATCTTATAATTCTTTTTTTTCCCCTTTTCTCTACCTTTGGGTTCCAGAGAAAACCCATTTTCGATACCACAGATGCTCTGCATTGAGCAGATATCAAGATAATGTGATCAAGAAGTAAGAAAATTCTCCTCTAGTTTGGGTACCATTAACTTTTTCTCATTATTATTTTTATTTTATTTTATTTAGCATTTTTATGTTAAACTAATGTCCTGGCTGAACTCCAGCTTCTGGACAAATTCCAGCTTAACTAATTGCATCCTATCTAATGAATTTCCCTATCTGGCATTAATTGGAAAAGCTATTCTTCACTTCCTGTCCTAACCTGGTCTAAAATGTTGCTGTGTGCTATAGGTTATTATGATCAATCTTGGAAATGACTGCATTTTATAAATACATATGCACTGAGCAACTTTAGGAAAAAAGCAGATAGATATGTCCCACTGCCATCTTCTATGATGCATCACCTGTGAAACATGAATACTGCCTTCTTCCAAATAAAATTATTCCTACTCAAGCATTAATAATCATACTCTTCTCTAGTAGCTGGAAACCTGAAGATATAAAATTTAATTCTACTTACAGGTATTAGAAGGGTTCATTTTCGCTGGAGTTGCAAAGATCCAGAGGTAAAGGTTCTGGATTTACTTCACAATGTCCCAGGGACCTTATTCAGCTGAGGCCTGTACATGTGCAGGTGGCCATGCCTTTGTTCATGTGGCATTGGGGGGAAGGAGGAAATCTTGCACAAAATAAATCAAGTGAGAATTCTTTACTACTCTTTTTGCAGAATTAAATTAAATTTCTCTAATCTCAAGTGGTATTTACAATATAAATTATCTATATATATTCAGCCTGTTAGCATCCAATCTAATTAAAGCCAGAAAACCTGTTTCTATTATTGTTTACTGTCTACACACCCTCATAAATTCTGGGGAGTTTTTGGCCATATTGGTGCCTATTCCGGGTTTGCCTTCCTGGAGTTGCATGCTGAATTTAAATATACAGCCTTAACTATTGAGAACATTTACTTCAAGTTTCCTTTGTTTTGCAGGGCATGCTGAGACCTCTATATGAAGACAAATTTGAAGAAAATTGGTTTAATAATGTTATGCACAATTAAAATGCGCAAGCTCTGGGACCTCTTTCCTGATGTGTGTGTATCTACTTGGATACTTAGAACATAAAGCATCATTTTCTTCAGTTTTCTCAATGTTAGTATTGCTGAGGGGCAGAAGGTTGTTTTATGGCAACATAGATAATTATTTTGTATATGTGTTAAGTTTCACACACTTTTTGGAAACTCACATGAGGTAATTTGATGACCATGTGATTTGTCTTGCATATCATAAGCCATCAAGCCTCACTTGACATTTTGCCATCACAGTAATGTCACTATAGGTTAGAGACCTGTACTACAAGTCCTGATATAGACTCTATGGGCGATACAAGAATTGACTACAGTCCTACTGTACCATACCTTATTGTTCATAGAATCATAGACTGGTTTGGGTTGCAAGGGACCTTTAAAGGTCATCTAGTCCAGCCCTGTATTGAGCAGGGACATCTCCAACTGGATCAGGTTGCTCAGAGCCCCGTCCAACCTGACCTTGAATGTTTCCAGGAATGAGGCATCTACCACCTCTCTGGGCAACCTGGGCCAGTGTCTCACCACCCTCATTGTAAAATATTTCTTCCTTATATCTAGTCTAAATCTCCTCTCTTTCGGTTTAAAACCGTCGCTCCTTGTTCTGAGCCGAATTGGCGTACTTTCATATTTGAGCAACTGTGTCTTATTAGACCAAGGTCTTGCTGCTTATTAAGAACATCTATCACCAGGAATTTCTTTTGGGGTGCAAAATCTGGTAATTCCTTTTTTACTCTCTATCCACACTGCATCTGAAGCATGGTGAGCATGTGCTTCTTGTTAAGTAAATAGAAAATAAGGGTGAAAAAGTTTCTGTGTGTTCACCGAAATGAGAATTAATGGCAGCTAACTGGATACTAGCACACTTCCCATGACAATCCACTTCAGTTAGCTGCTAAGAAAATCTAAATTAAAAGAATATTACATGGTAAAACAAACACACAAAACCCCCCACCCCTACTGTTTTTGTTCATAAGGTACGAAATATATAATTAAGGTGGTCTTAATATTTTGCTAAGTTAAACAATAAGACTGACTCTCAAACAGCCTAATTATGTCTTGTTTAGCAAGCAATCTGTACTCTGATGTACAGGCTGGCTGACTGTAGATCAAAACTGGAGATTTTATTGATTAAAGTCTTCCTACAGTGGGGATTAAAAAAGTATGTCTTATCTCGCTATCTATTTGAAAGATATAGATTCTTGTTATTTGCTGAAGTAAGGGAGTGTTGGCAGTATCAAGTTCTTTACACGAGGACTGACATGACTGTGAAGATTTACCTCTCTATCTTGGAGGAACAGTCAAGCCACTCTGGAAACAAAACTACTGCATTTGGGCAGCCCCTTTCCCAGCCACCTGACTGGCATTGGGCTGGTTCTGTTCCTGTGAGTAGGTTGGTTTGGGTCATGTTTTTCGTTGGGTTGTTTGTTAGTGGGTTTTTTTGTTTTTGTTGTTCCGGGGGGCTTTTTGTGTGTTTTGTTGGGTTTTTTTTCTTCTCCCAACCACTCCTTTGGTTTTTGTTCATTTGCAAATAAAAATTGAGTGTATACTGGTTTCAGTTACAGTCTTCACTTAAACCACTGCCATCATCAAGATGACATTCAGAGGCATATATAGCCCAGAGTATGCCCCTGTATCAGTGCAGCAGCAGGAGAACTGGGTGAAGCATTAGTATGTCTCATGGGAGAGTACTTAGGACATGTCATGTGGAGCAGGTTTGCCTGATTTTTGGACCTTATTCAAGGAGGACTAACTCATTTAGACTTAATTAACAAACAGTTACTTAGCCAAAGTAGATCAATTCATGCAGCTGGAAATCTTGCATCACATGTGACTGTTTATAAGGTTTCCTAAAGGTCTCATTCCTACCTCTAGAGTTGAGAGGAAGATAATATTTCTGTTTCTGTGAGGATTTACACTTCTAATATTTTTTTGTTTTACTTTCAAACTGTACAAAACCGAAATAACCGCTCTCTGTTCAATGTGGCTGGGTTGGAGGCTGAGAGGTTGGGACCTTCCACCTCAGGAGCTGGTTTGATTTCTGAGGAGCTGAAGAGGATTGCTGACAGTGAACCAAGCAGTGTCTAGCTAGAAACCAGCTGATAGGAAGATTTCAAAATGTGAGTCCTGTTACTGTCCTGCAATACTGACTGATTTTTGTTAGAAGCTTCTTAAAACTCTCTTTGTCAGAATATTACATGGTAAAACAAACACACAAAAACCCCCACCCTTACTGGTTTTGTTCATAAATATTTGGAAAGTTGTTAAGCCTTGAGTTCAGGTTGTCATAAGGTACGAAATATATAATTAAGGTAGTCTTAATATTTTGCTAAGTTGAACAATAAGACTGACCCTCAAAGAGCCTAATTATGGCTTTTTTTTTT
>NW_010333504.1:25095-43507 GCF_000700745.2 Antrostomus carolinensis | reverse complement strand
AAATTTTTTTTTTTTTTTAAGTTTGCTTATCTTTGTATTTAGGTTTATATAAGTAGTGGTATCATATCAAGTACTTAGCATAAAAACTTGACTACCAAGTTCACAGTAATGGAGTAATGCACACCTTACTGGATTTTTTTTTTAAACTACTTGTTTTTATGAACTATTAATTTTGGCTTTCCAGTTTCTTATTCATGATTCTACTCATATGAAGAGTCATATATATCACAGGGTATTGTTTCTGCTTGCTTGTCTATTTTTTCCTCATTTATTTCAAAATTAATCCACTAACAGTTATACTGTGCTAATATGGGCTTTATGGAAATAAACTACAAAGCTAGAATAGTGTTGTGCCCATTGTGTTTTCATCCTTTAGCTTAGGGATTAAAGTCCAAACCACAACGGTATGCAGACTTGGGGTGACTGCCTTCTCTGTCCACATATAGACTGAACTTCAGAAAGGAGTGCTTATCACAGGAAAAGCACAGCCACACAGAAACAGTGTTAAATTCTTCTCTCTGAAGTTTAAATTCCCCACAGGTAGAGATTATTTTGTTTTTTTCCTGGTCCATAAGGGGATGCTGTGGATGAGCAATAACATCCTTGTGTAGGTTATAAACAGTATAGATATAGGCCATGGAATTACCTCCATTATGCATAATCATGGCATGCTTGTTACTAATAAATCTATTTCATAAAAGCAAGTTGTCTTATTCAGTGAGATGGGCTTTGGTGCCCTGAAGAACTTGAATTAAAGACTCAGTAACTCTTTATGTATTAGTAAATATGTGGTCTTAATTTAGCAGCAGTATCTATGCTATGTTTTTTCCCATACTGTATTCTGCTCAGTCAAGCACTCTCCAAGAGTTAGACTAGAAGACAAATGCAGTGTAAACATTAATTTTGAGTTCTCATGATTAATGTGATTGATTTGTGAAAGGATGAAATTATATTGTAAATTTAATCATTAGAGAAAATAAATGCCTGAAGGATCTAAGCTTAATATATTGGGCTTTTATTTCACTGAGTCAATATAGATTGACAAGCCATATTTTCCATTCAAAGAAACGTTAAACGTGTTTACAGATTTCATGACTCTGAAGACAACATCACTTTAACAATGTTTTCTGTCAAAGGCTTCAATAATAAGCTGATTTCTGCTTTCAGTCAAGCTGGAGTAACTGTCAGAAATGGTAGGGCATGTTGGTTAAACAGAGTGGAATTTGGCCTAGCCATCTTGTAGTGCTGCAAAAAATATAATTGTTTGGGGTTTTTCTTTTTGTTGTTTTGGTTTTAATCCTGAAGGTAGAGGTGACTGTGAGGTGAAGTAGACACGCTGTTCAGAGCTGCCAGTTCTCATAGCTTGTTCAGTAGGTCACACTCTGACATGAACAAGTCACTACCTTGAGTGGAAACATCACAGTAAAAGGTGTTAAATGTTTTTGGCACAGCATCACATTACAGCAAATGCCATTGTGCCTCTGTGGTGTTGATGAGTGCCCTTGTGACAGTAGTGTTTCCCTTTGTGTTGAGATGTTGTGGATCTCTGTGGAAGTGGCACAGTGCCCCTGTGAGCTGTGGGGACAGATCCTGCCCCACTCACTCCATGCTTTGCATTGTTCACTGTGTGCTTTGCGCAGCTGCTGCTCTAGGTAACTTGTCTCATGTCCCTCAAATAATAGAAAGCTATGTGGCTTTTACAACAACAACAAGAAATTACTCAAATCTTATATATTCAAGACCCTTACTTAAGTATTAGGAGAGAATTAGAGTTAGAAGTTCAAGTTTTTAGAAGTCCACACTTGCTAATGTTTCATTTGCTGTCCATGACAGGTAATCTTTCACTTGGGACCTCTGTTTTGTCAACATATGTTAACAAGCTAAACTTGTTTGCTTGAGGCAACCCAGTAATCTGCTGGTAGTCCACAAGTTATTAAAGACTATGTATGACTTTGAGGACATCCTTACTTCTCTTTGGCTTTGATGTGACTAAAGATTTGAAGCCTTCGGGAGTCATTATGGAATCATATACTATTTGTCAGATACTGGATGGTAATAAGCTACAATTTTTCTTAGCATTCTTGTGAGATGTACTGTATTGTATGACAAGCAGTGTATTATAAATTCAAATGTCACCATCTTTTAATTGCACTAATTCAGTACAGCCCGTAGTTTGAGTTTCAGTACGCAGAATTTGAGAACTAAGAACTATTTCCAGCTCTGGCATTAACTTTCTATGTCAACTTTATCTTTGTTTCTTTCTTCCACATGGAATGGCAAGACAGTGTTTCCTTTCTACTTACAAGTATGATGTAGAGGTGAATTAATTATTTGGAAAGTCCTTTGAGATTACTTAGTATTGAAAAATGCAAAGTATTAATATTTGATTATTAAATTTTACTATTACAGTTAGTGATAATAATAGAGAATATCCTAAAGCAAACAAATGGGAAAGACTGATTTAAAAATGCATGGACAAGTTTAACGTCCAACTTTTCTGACCTTATGATATACCTGTGCTTATTTATATCATCTCAAGTTTATGTTTTCTGGGGTGTTACCTGTTTTGAATAGTGGGAAAGTTTTTTTGTTTCTTGTGCTTTTGTTGTATATTTTGCAATTTCCAGTTTTAAGCAGAAACAGAAATACCATGTTGCAGAAAACAATAATTTTAGACACATGCATTGCTTGGGTTTTGTTGTTATGTATGTAACAATTAGAAGGAAAAAAAAAGGGGGGGGTGGAAACATCAATTAAAATACCTCTGTCAAGCTTTTAGTAATTAAATGAAGTCTATAATACTTTGGCACTAGGGATTATTGTCTGCTTGTGTGCTTCAGGGGCAAGTTTGAATATGGAGAACAAACTTTATTGGTGATAGATTCAATTTGCTTAAAAGAAGGCATTATAACAGACAAGAAGCATTTCTTCAGGCATTCTACATTTACTGCCAGGTAAATACAGCTGTCCTGAATAGCTCCATCTGGTGAGTCACAGCATACAACAAAGCCCACCTCTCCACTTATTCTTGTTAGTTCTTTGACACTAATCTGGATCTGCAGAGAAGTTGTCACCTCACACTTCTGTTACATGGAGACCTTATTCTGAAAATGTGTATTTATTGTGAAGACTGCACTGAACTGATGCAATTGTTTATGTTGCTTAAGTTTCTTTTTTATTATTCTTCTCCTTTCTCAAAAAGGAAAAAAACAAAGCAAAAGAGAGAGGTTTTTCTTATTGTGTTCCCAGACCAGAACACATCAGAAATGTCAATATCTTGAAATACATAATCTGATCTTTAAGACCCTAGAGCTTCTCTATAGGCAGCACTTCTAAGTGCTGATTCCACCCCAACCAATGAAGATGTTTATTGATTTAGATTTGTCAACATTTAATTATGCACCATTACAGAAATATATGATGTCAATGAAAAAGAAGGATGTATGAATAAAAAATTCTTTGCAGCAGCAGAACTGCATGCAGAGCAAAGCTTTTAGCTCTGGCTTTTAAGTTTGAACAGTTTTTTTTTTTTTCATGTAAACAATTTCACCCACAAAAAGGTTGAGTTTTTTTTTTGTTTTTTGTGAGGAAGAAATCGCACATCTAGGAGCACAGATTCTTGCTTTCCATGTTCAGATGCCTGCTTGCATGCAAAGAAATATGTATATGTCTGCTCTGTAACTACCATCGGTTCCAAGTATAAGTAGAATTAAAGACCTGAAATAGTTCTTAGACAAAGGAAAATGTATTCAGAAAGAACTGATGCTACAGTTCCCATCAGGGGAGACTGCAGTGGTGAGACAGGATTCTTCTGGAAATGAATGAACCCAGAAAGCAGCCCAAAAAATTGAGTTCTGGAGTCCCAACATTGTTAAATGTTAAAAACAAAAAAACAACCCCTCCTCCCCGAAACCAAACCCAAACAAAAAAGCATACCAATAGAAAAAAAAGTCAGTTTGTTGTGTTAGTTTTCTGGCATAAACAGAATTTCTAACGACTTCACATGCTTGACTGTGTATTTATGGACATTAAAAACATAGCTAACATAAGAGACAACCAAAGTCCATTGACACACGGTTCACTCTTTCTCCAGTGTATGCAATATCACCTTCTCATTGAATTTCCTGGCTCTCACCTTGGTGCTATAAACACCACCTTTCAAAGAATTACTCCTGCCTTTAAGACATATGCAATGGGTGTTAGAAACTTCTAGAACTGCTTATGAAAGGGCACTGTTGAGGCTTGCAAACGGGTGCTATGTAGGACTTACGAAAGGGCTGAAAACTTCCCACATGGATCATGCAGACCTCCATTTCTGTGTTGCTAATTTCTCTCGTTTTGGTTGGGTTTGGGGTTTTTTTTTTGTTGTTTTTGTGGGGTTTTTTGTTTGGTTTGGGTTTTGGGGGTTTTTTTAGTGTGTAGTAGTTTCTTAACAACAGAGGTAAACCCAAGTTGCAGTCTCCAGATCTGGAGACAGGCATTCTTAAATTATTAATGCATAATTTGTCTTAGATTTTAATAATGGGGGAACAAGAAGGAGGGTAACACTTTGAAAAGCCCTGTGAGATCTCCAGTTGGTCAGTTAACACTGTTCACTTGTTTCTTCTAAGCTATTAAAAATTCAGTGTGAAATCTTTGAAAATTACCTAATTGGAGAAGGTTGTCTTGCATTTGACCATTTTCTTTTTGCAAACCATTGATCTGCTGATATATTACAGTCAGCCAGCTCAATGCACCATTGAGATATTTTATTGTAATACATTAACAGAGCAATGGTCATTGATTGATAACAGAGGAGCACAGGAAGATTTCTTCTCTATGTTTTGCTTAAAATAAAATATATGAAAAAAAAATATGCTGGGCAATATTCTGTTCTCACTCCATTACAAATCCAATACCATTTCACTGACATCTGTGGGGTTTCTCCAGAGTTAAGGTGGAAAGGCTGAGAACCGAATTTGTCTTTCATGTACTAACATCCAGTCGATATCCTCTTTTCTAAGCACATATTCTAATCTCAGATGCTTTGTTTGTATTGAAATGGAAATCAGATTTACAGTTATAGTTTTGGTCTAGAATTATCTTTGCTGGTTTTTAGTCAGTTTGCATTTAAACGTGTGCAGGTATGGCTCTGTGTGTTCATGTGTGTGTGTATAATTGAATAATGAATGGGATAAATAAAGACACACTTTACCACCTGGAGAAGAACCTGACTTTTTCTTATTTAAATTCATATCTTAAACCAGTTTTTACTACTTTTCTTTTTTAAGGATATTGTTAGAAGGAATGGCTTTGTTTCACAGGGAACCATTGCCATGCTAATTGTATCTCAGCTCTGATCTAAAGGGAGCATTTCCACTGGAAAAAAACACATTGTTTAGTCTTTAGGTCAATTGAATCTTTGGCCTCTCTGCCAAGTCTGTCAGCGCTGGTGCCAGTTACTGAGCATGGTGATTTTTATATCAACACTTGCCTTTTGGGGATTGTGCTGCGACCTTCAGGATCATTTTATAAAAACCACTACAGGGCAGAGTCTTTCTAATCCAAACACACTGGGACTGTTTTACCATTTGGATTAGTGAAAGTTCATGCTACTGAAATGTTGATGATGTGTGTTCTTCAGATGTGCAGTTCAGGGGTTTTTTGCATGGAAATTAAATCTTTTGGCAAAAGGCAAGTAAAAGAAGCAGTGACATTGAAGCCCATGTAGTAAGAGCAGTAACCCACATTGCAGTGTGGAGGTTAGAGCATGAGTGACAGATTTACATTTTTCTGACCAATGCATTTGGGACCGTATGATGAAGCCTGGCATTCCCTCATATTCAATGTGTTGGAAACCTGTTCAGCATTTTTTCATTAGTATGAATTTAAACAGGTTTGGGAATCTAAATTTAAATAAATAAAAAGGATGAGATATTTGGTATGTTAAGTGACACTGAAATTCTAGGTTAGAATTTGTAAGTTGTAGAAGAGGTTTTTTTTTTTTTTAATTGATACATTTAAAATAACACTTTTTCTATAATGCTTTGTTTAGTGTAATAGCACAAAAGTAATTTACCTATCCATGTTAACTCTCATTTATCTTAAGATTTTCCAATTCTTTCATTTTCTGTTATAAACATATGGGTGGTTTCACATTTTCTTTTTGCACTTTTTCTTTTAGACCTCATTATATTTTAGAACTTCATGGTTGTTTTTATAGGACTTAAGAAAAATGAACTACATTAAAAATTCTTTTCTGTAATTCAAAATAGACTCAAAGGAAACATTTTTATCCACATTACCATTCTAAATCCTTCCCTAAACAATTTGCAACTTATATTTATATTCACAGTTTCCCCTATACATTTTAAAAAGCAAGAATGGCCCTTACTCAGTATTCAGCAAAAAGCCATCTTTCATATGACTTCACAACCTGCATCAAAGTTTTATAAGAAACTAGAGTGGTAGTTGTGAAATCCTGATGGTGTCACTTCTGACTTTTGTAATGATCTTCTGTTTTAAATATTTAAATATAAGAATGTTTTCTGAAAACATGTGGCAAATTTATCTGGAATCAAAAATTCCCTGTCTATTTTAGGCAAAATTTGGGAAACCAAAACATTTCAGCTGAAAAGGGTATAACCTAATTAGTTCCATATAGTGTCTAGGAGAATTGTAGTTCTGATTCATCATATCCCAATTTTTAAGAGTTATGTTAGTCTACCCATGTTCATGCACATTTTACGTGGTATATGATGATACCTTTTCTTTGGAAGAGGATCATTAATGCTAAAGAGCTTGGAAGATACAATCAGCTACATAGAGAGGCGCTAGTTAGAGAGATGCTCAAATGTCGTCCTGTGTATAATGAATATGTACACTTATGTGTGTGTGTGTATATGTAGTGCTTTCATTTTCTAATTTAAAACCAATTATTTTTCCATAGAAAATAGTGGTTTTGTGCACAGAGAAAATTGCTTAGTTTAGAATCATATTTTGGCCTTGTTTATTCCTGAACTGCATTTGAAATTTGTGCTTTGAGACCATTACTTATGACATTCTATTTTATATTGCTTTGGTATTTACAAGGAAGAGAAAGTTGTTGTTGTGGGTTTTTTGTTTGTTTGTTGGGTTTGGTTTGGTTTTTTTTTTTAAGCAAATGATCACTTCCTAAATCACTAGGTTGTGCTAAATTGGTTTCCATTTTAGCAGTATGAAGTTGTCTTAGTTCTTGGAAACCTGATTCGCTGAATCATCAATCACTGTCTTCACTATGATGGTGATTTTATTTGTACAGCTGCATGAAATGTTCACAGTGAAGTATTACACCATATTAAGGTCTCATGCTTTGCTTCAAACTCTGCTCTAATTTGCTGAAAAGTTCATAAGCCTTTAAATAAATGTGGTCTTATTTTTGAGCTAGCTTATACTGGTTTAGGGAAGGCTGGTTTTGTGTTATACATCAATTCAATGGATTTAACTTTTCTTTGTTCATAGCTTGTTTGTAAATGACATAGGTTTTAAGATTGTGTGTCCTACTCAAAATCACCCAGCAAATATTATTTATTGACAAGTTTTTGTCTCTGGACTGCCATTACACACTTAAAGTAGTATTTCAGAATTTTCAACCTATAGGGTCATTTTTTTTTCTCATGTATTTAATCCTTGATGTGACATAGTTACTGTGAATGACTGAATGAAGAAAATACTGACTTTTTTTTAGAAAAAGATAAGTAAGGGTCAGGTAATAGAATTGGGTCACATTAACCTTTTTTTTTTTTTTTTTTTTTTTTTCCTCAATTATCCAGCTGGTCTCGTGTTCTGACAATGTTCACAAACACCAGATTTTTAAAAACTTCTTACTTTCTTCTGACTAAGGGATCATGACCTAAATTGCTGAATACTAGACTTTTTTGCTGCTTACAGCAAATGTTTACATTTAATTTTCTCTTACTACCTTGATACCACAGAATAATGTACACAATACCACTTCTGAAGCATTCAGTGAGATTCTCATATAGTTACTGTTTCTGTGCTGAATGTGGCTACAGCTGCATTAAGCAGTCTAAAAGTGCCTTGATGTAATGCTACCCATTTGCCCATTTCAAATTATTAAATGCATATAAGTGGCAGACATCTGTCCTGAGACTTTAGGCTAGGGCTATTTTTATATATATACTGTAGCATAGAGGTTATTTGCAACAGTAAATAGTTCAGATGTGAATATGCATTCTTGCCCATCAATTTAAGCAAGTTCCCCAAAAGTCTATTACTGTTCACAGGCTAGTGAATAATGAAAAGAATAAGAACAGAATCCAGCTTCAAAGTTGGTATAATCCCTTGCTATTTGCACAGCTGCAATCATGAGACATTCATATTTTTGTTGTGAATGTTTGAATCTGAATAACAAAGTGAAACTTATAGAATGCCACCCTGTTGACCAACATAATAGAAAATATTAGTACAAATCTCCCAAAGCCTAATTCTTTGGCAGATATGAATAATGTCTTATTGAAAAGAATTCTTGTTCAAAGATACAATGATTTCTGAAATGTATAGAGCAATCAAATCGATGGAGCCAAGCCTGAATACACAGATAGAAATGTGACCCTTAATGCAAAGAATTCTTTTATTAGTAATTTTTAAAATGGAATGTAATTTTCAAGCATCTTCATTGTAGTAACATGTTCAGGTCCCAGGACTGGATATATGTGTGTTTTTCCTAATCAAATAAGGAAATATCTAAGCTTTTATTGTCATCCATTGTAAAAACAATGGTGTTGAAATAGCTGCCTTGATATAAAATCCTCATTGAGAACAACTGCAAGTAACTTTGCAAAACACAAGGGTTCCAACCAGCCTAATATACTTTACCCGCAGTCTACTTTCACTAGCTGTCTACAATGAGGTGGGGTTTTTTTAAAGAAATAAAAGTCATAAAAAAAAACCCCGAAACTTATTATCCCCTGATTTATTTTTCTAACGAGGGATTTTTTTTATGTTTGCTTGTATGACAAATTGGCACTGATTAGCACATGATGTTTTATTTGGAAAATACAACCAGAAATACAGCAATACCAGAAAAGTAATTTTAGACTCAAAATGTTGGATAAAACCAACATTTTATTCACCAATTATTTATGACTGTGGTACTTCAGTATTTCAAGTAGAGATTAAGTAGAAATAAACCTGGAAGGAAATGAGGAGGATGATCAGCTATATAGATTATATTTTTAAATCTTGATAATAAAAAGGGAAAAAATACAATGAAATAATACTAACAATTTTTAACACCCTAAAAATTAGGATTGGTCCTAAAGTTTTTTTCTAATTTATTCACCACAGGTTGTGCTAAAAAATTATGTCTCTGGAGTCTTGATAGGAAAACCTCATAAACAAAATAAAGAAATAGGATATTAAAATGTTAAAAGGAGAATACAGGTTTTTCTAATGCATGTCTAGATTCCAGATGGTAAGAACTTTTCTACCCCAATGGCATCATTCTTCACAGATCAGAAAAATCAGATCCTAAATTTGTAAGGGTTGGAAGAATTTCCAGTATCTCAATGTATATTGCTGCCACTATTCATCATATCTTGTAAATTTTGCTTTCTTGACTGGAAACTATGGTAATTAAAAAGATATCTGGAATAATATAATTAGAGCAAATTATTCAGGAAACAAAACAAAACCTAAGGACAATGGCATTGTCTAAGTGCCTGTAAAATATATCTAAAATAAATTAAAACCTACAAATTAATCATTGTCTGTCTGTATACCATCCAGTGCTAACAGAACCACAAACCCCATGTATTTAAACCTACATTTTATAAAAGCTCACTGGTAAAAATCAATAGAAAGCTTTAGTGGGCAGAATGTGTGTAATAGTAACAAGTAGAAAGGTTAGCGTAGAAGTTAATGGTTCTATCAAGAATAAAACAGAGTCAAAGTCTGAAGGAAAGCTCTACCACAAGTGGTTTATTAACCTTTGAGAACTCCAGTGTATCTTCAAAGTAAAGATTACAACAAACCTGACTCAGTCGCTAGTAGCACTTGTTAGCTCTTCGCTTCAGAAATCAACAGCTTTTTCATTTGCATTATGAAACAATCACAAAGCTTTCATTCCACTAAGATGTTTGACCCTGTAAACTAACTGGATTAGTTAATTCAAGGTCGCATAGAGTAGTGGGAATGATGGTGAACATCTTGCCTAAACCCAGCAGTGTGCTCTTCCAAGTAGCTGGGAATTTCATACTAAATTGATCAATAATAAACAACATCCATAGTTAGGTGGCGGCGTCACAATACCAGGGAACTAGCACTGTACTGATGGGGTTGGAGATAATTTTGATTAACGCATCTATGTACCATTGCAGGCTTCCTAAAACAGCTGAGAAGTATCAGAGTTTTTCTGCCTGCAGCCTCACTGTGAGGTGGATGCTGGACAAGAGACCCAACATCTGTCTCCATCTGACTTTTCCTCAGCAGCAATCACTGCTGATGGCAGCAGATCTTGGTCCTCTTCTTCCTATGGCTCTCCCATATCTCTCTCTAGACCTTTACTTTCCACTTGTTTTTCCTGGCACAAACACTTGTGATGCTTTACTGTTAACTGGATCGCTGGAATTGTCTGGAAAAAATAAAAAACTTGTACATGCAGTGTGGTTGTTTAAACCTATAATTCAGGTCTCAGATATTTCTATTGGTATCACATAAAAATGAACAGGAAGATAGGAAATCTGTAAGTCACTACTCTGTTCAAGCTAACAAAAAATTTGGAGAGGTTAGTAACAGGCTACCACATGTAATAGATTTAATAGTAGCTTCTAATTCAATTTTAAAAAAAAAGTGTTGTCATGTTGTACATTACATCTTAGAAAAGGCCAGCACAAATAAATGCCTTTTGAAAATGCAACCAATGGAGTCCTGTTCGAATAGTAAGTACAGAGAATTTCTTTTGGGATACATTTTTTTTCAGTTATATATGATTAACCATATGCATACTTATTTATATATAATGTTTTACAACTCATATCTGTGATCTAATGTCTCTATGTTATAGTAGTATGGTTGTAGATTCTGCATAATTATATATATTCCAATAAATCTTTCAATATGAGAATGCTATGTTAGTACCCTGAGGATTTCTAGTTACAGTGCCTTATATTCCCTATTCTTGCTAGATTTCAGGCTCTGTATCTGGCATTCAATATGAAATAAATGACTAAATGAAATAAATATAAAGAACATACTTTCAGGGAAAAAAAGTCTCACGTAAGTTTAAATATAATTTCACGTGGAAAAATTCAGGCAGGAAATTTCAATGGAAAATGTCTGAAAAATCCTGAACTAGAGATTCCACTTTGCATAGACTCTTGAAAATTGTGCTAATCATTTGGGTCACATCTTTTCAGCTCAGCCTAAGCTGCTGCTGCAATTTATCTGCATTAAGGAACCCTCTAAACTCAGTGCGCTTAGTTTCAAACCTCACATCAAACTATAATGACACAAGTATATGTAAAATCAAATTTGCTTTTGGCATGGCAATCAAGAACCTTCTGACATACCAAATCAGTCAATTTTGTAACTGGACTTTAGACAGAGATTTTCCAGGTAAACTATTTTCAGGATGAAGTGACAGGGAGTGCACCCTATCATATACCTTTTTTCCACTTTCCAGTGTAATAGAATAATAATTCAGTTAAAATGTGACCAGAGTTGCAAAACTGTAATTCAATTTGCTATGAAAGAACTACAGGGAAAGTTGGTAACTGTCAGATGTATTATGCTATAATGACCCAAAGATAAAAATGATGGCAGCCAAAGGGACAGTTGGGACCAAGAACAATTAGCTACACACTGACAATTCAAATGCATTTGTACAGTAGCCAGTTTATTTCCAGTCCTTCTACTATTTTTTCCCATTTTACTCTTCTCATCTTCCCCCACCTACTGATGTTAACTTTTCTTCCAACAAGTTTTAGGGTGGAAGTTTAAATGAGCATCTGCCACAGCACCAATGCCAACGCTATCTGGCCATCAACCAGCAGGGCTAGTCTTGCATGGGATGCCTGGCTCCCCTTTGGAGACTGCGCTTAACCTTTATGACATACTCGGATTCCACCAGCTTGGTGCCTCAAATCCCAGGTTCCTCCTTCTCTCCAAATTTTCCAGTTGGTAACATATCCTGATGGGGAGACTTGCCCCTCTGCCCTTCATTTTCCTTCATGTTTCTTTGTAAGTCAAAACAAAGAGTTTTTATTTTATTTCACATTGTTTTATTACATTTATTTTTGCATTTAAAAAGCAAAATGGAATGGGAGATTCAGTTCATAATTAGGGGAGGAGTCGTTTTTGGACTCAATCCCCAACATGAAATCTGTTATAAATGGATTCTGCCAAATTGCTGAACAGAGTGCAAATTTGTAATGTGCCAGTTTTTTAATAGGTTTAGTTCTTTGGACTCTTTCTGCAAGTCCAACCCTTGTGTCATTTCACTGACACTTTCTCCTTGAAAAATCTTGTTCTGCAACCTTCTTTTAAAACTACATGATACACATGCTTAAGCCTTCCCAGCTGGACAGCTCGAGACAAAAAAGTCAGCCTCGGTTTTGGCACACCTAGGGTCGTCTTAAAGTAATCTCATTTGTGATTGTCCTAGAACTGTTCTTATTAGTCAGCATCCTTATCTCATATCCACAGCTGAGGATGGCATTGTGGCTTCCCAAAGCATGGTTACTACACTGGCTAAAGGGACATCCAGATCTTAGTTACAACAGACACCATCGTTGGAATTGACTCCGATGAAAAAATTGCAGAGGCCCTTCATCTGTTTTATTTCCCTTGCTTGAATGATGAGTTAAACAGGCATACTTAAGAGTACAATAGCTCCAGCCATTTGAAATGCTAATTTTCATCTTGGCTACAATATGTTGAACGTATCAACCCCTTTTATACCTTATTGGTTGTAAAGATAATGAGATTCTTTTAAATACGGCATAAAAAATCATGATATTCGGTATTCAGATTCCCCTCAAATCTGCTCAGGCATGCAAGGACTGAGAGCAACTTCAGACATAAGAAATCATTGTTCAAATTTATAGCATATTTATCTTTAAAACATTAGCACCTCTGAAAAGCACTTCTTCACACTGCATAGAGGCAACTGGTAAACACTGAAATTTGTTCCTGTCTTAGAAGGCCTGTTGAACCTTCTAAAATGTTTTTCTTGGAACTGGATCTAGTGATCCAGCTATGTATACTCTTGCTCTATTTTCAGTTTATTCAAACGCATGAAGATATTGCACGAGCACCTTTGCAAAAGACCAGTCAAACAATAAAAACAAACATGTTGTTCATCCAGATTGTCTGCTGTTGACCCAATCTGTGCTTTGTATTTTCCAGACTGTAGTGTAAATGTTTCCAGGCACAGATGTGAGAGAGCTCTGAAAACATCTGATGCTACTTCCAATCCTTTCCAGTGATACTTTTCAAAACAGAGATATATTGCACATACTTGTTTTATGCAAGTGTTTTGTTTCATATTATATTTACATAATATACTGACCTATACTTCAAAAATCTCTTTATATACAAACAAACAATTATAATGCCAATACTAGAACCATGGTGAAGAAGCATGCGGCAGAAAAAATAGTCCCAGATTTTCAGATATGTGTCCGAGTTTGGAAAAATGTTGACAGCTCTAAAGATTATAAAACCATTTTCAATAGAAGTGCGAAAGAAGGAAAAAAAAAACCCCAACAAAACATATCAGTGTAGAATACCAAATGCAAACTGTTAAGCTTTATTTCCACATTTTCAGAGTTTAACCAGATACAGTGCATAATTGGGAGTGGAAATAAAAGGCAGCTTCTGACTTAAACTGGAATTTCAGAATCACTTTCAGTTCAGCTCAGGTAGGAAGCTATCAACCATTCCAATGGATGACTTAGAGTTTTTAGATAGCAGGACGACTTCAAAAACTGTCCATGAGGATTTATCTTTGATAAGAAATGGCATTAAAAAGAAACAAATACTTTTAAGTCTTTTTCAGTTATTAAAAAAAATAATAATCTTTCTTTTGTCAAGAAGTGATATATTTCTGAAAGAATATTTTTAAAATAAAAATATTTTGTTATTAGATAGAATCTTTAAAGATAATTGCAGAACAGACTTTTTAAATGTGTTGCCTATTGTAAGGTTTTTACTTACGTCAGATCTCCCAGAGAACTACAAATTGTGGACATGGGGGTTTTTTAAGGAAAATCATGTCTATATTGGAAATTAATTCATTGATACAGGAGAGGTTTTTTTGTAAGTCCTGTCTTAGATCTTCTATTTCTGATTCCCTACAGTACAGTGCCTTGAACAGCTGCAAGTTTCTGCAGTTGATAAGGTCAGATAATATTCCATTTGGAGCTTATAGCAATCAAAATGGAAACGAATTGGCAAATTCACAAAATAAATTATAGTCAAGTCCCAGTAGTTAAAGGTGCAACTCAATAGCTGAAGTTTTTACTTTAAGCTCAAGTAGTTCTCTGGTTTTAAGCATATGCTCCGGAATGTAGAGGAATCAATGAATCTAGAAAAACGTTTTAGTAGTTTTCTTTGAAGGCTTTAGCTCACTGTATCCGATAGCTGGTGAGATGTTTACAGTTAGTAAGTTGAGTTAGCAATTGCAATCATTTTGGCAGGCAGAGTCTCTCTGCTGGAGATAGAGAGCTGGAGATGGAGAGCTGCCTCTGGAACTGTGTGGGAGTCTCTGTTTCTTTGAGCAAGGATAATGAGCATCATGCCTTGCTGCCAGCCAGTGCTTTCTGCTGACTTCCATGCCTGAAGACTTAGGCATCTTTAATTTGCAAATCATCCTTTTTTATAGATATATATGGGGTTTTTCCTCATGCCCCACATCCCCAAACTGTGATTTTCCAGTTGTTTTCATTAACGAGATCTCCAGACCCATGGAGCACTAGCTCAGCAAACGAAGACAAGGCAAAACCATCTGGCAAACAAGTGTTCTGTTTGGCAAGCGCCCATTAAGGTTCACTGCAGTTCATTCTTAAAAGCTTTCACATGTGATTTAGACTTGGCCAAGCTGGAAGTGGACAACTGCTGTAGAAAATGGTACCCAGTAAACAGAGATTTAAAATTGTACCATGTTCCTTGGAAAAGTGTCTTTGGAAAGGCACCTTTGATACAACAGATCTCACTATTACATTTAACAACTTCTTCAAATCCGAGTCATGAATACCACTGTACTATTTTGTTTTTCCTAGAACTTCAAAAGTGAGGAGGAAGTGAACTGGAGGAGGTTTCATGTAATGTCTTCAGAGTTATTAAATTGCAGTAATGGGTACAAACTGTACCTCAGAACACTTTTCTTTGATGAAAGAGACTTTTTCCAACAGTGTATAAACTTTAAGCGAAGATGTTAGATTTAGTAAAAACATGCTTCTCGGATGTTAGGAGGAGTTTCTGGAGTTGACGGCTGAAGAACAGGGGATAAAAGTCAGATTTCTTCCTTTTTTTTTTTTTTTTTCCTTTTTCTCTCCAATGCTGTGTTCTAGGAAACCAGTAATCCATCCCCTCACCTGCACTTGAGGGTTTCACAGAATAATGCTTGTCATCACAATGTAATGATTTTTTAAAATATTGATTGTTCTCTATTTGTATCACAACAAGACAGAGTTCACGTCTCTGTTTTATTTTTTAGTACTCTTTTTTTTTTTTCCTAGGGGTGAGATCTCTGCAGGAAACTTTAATAAAATTCTGCCCTGTGCTGTCTTACAATGAGTGTAAAAAGAAACATTAAACTTAGGTTTTCTTTGTGTTAATCATTTAATTATTTATGGATATAGTTGAACGTGTACCTTAGCAGCCTCATGTCAATCTGGAGCACTGTGAGGGAGCCAGAGTGAATTGGCCAGTCAAGCTGCATTTACAGATGCTTTGCTTTGGCAGAGGAATGCAAAGCAGCTGCATAGTGTGCCTTAGTTTTCCCTGTACCTTCTGTCCTCCAGGTTCATATTGTTGCTTGGACTTCTCTTCCATTCCCATGTCTACACCTAGCACAATTTCCCAGTGTTTCCTTGCATTTGTATATTCATGCATTTGCCAGGATTATCTTTCTTGTTCTTCTCTTATTCCCCTTTTCCTACTCTCTGATTATATGTTCAAAAGAGAAATATTTTTAGGAAGTATGATTTTGGCCATGAAGTTTCAAGAGCCAAGAGCAACTCTCCCCTCCTCAAAGTTCAACTCACTCTCAGAAGGGCTGATTACTTGCACTGTTATGAGCAGGATTCAATCTGCAAGTTCTATCTTTAAAAACTAACCAAACAAAAAGCTCTTCGTGAACCCTTTCTCACCATCTTGTGGGAGCAGAGTCAACAGTGATGTTAGGCAGATGATTTCTACAACCATAATTCAATGAGAAACAGTAGAAAATTCTTCCCCAAATGGTCACCCAAATGTCAGTAAACCAGGAGCTAATACAATCATGAATGGTAGGAAATAAGTCATTTGTAGCAGACCTTCACATTTATCATAAAATCTACCACTGACCTTTCAAAATCAATAAGCCAGGCCACCCGAAACAAGGAAGTTTTCTTTAAAACAAAGGAAAAATAACTTAAGTTTGGGTCTTCTGTCTACTGTTTTCTTCTGAAACAGTCATATTTTTAGCCTTCTCATCAAATTTCAAGTGTTTAAAGTGCATTACTCACTAAATGAATGACGATTTTGCTCTTAATTCAGTCATCTGATTTCTGGAGATTCTGATTGTATAGAAGAAAATGCTTAAGCATATTTTTGAGGAGACATTCCTTGTCTGTTCTTTCTGGCAACTGAGTTATAAAGTTGGGTCAAACTCATTATAAACTCAGTTATAGATCTAATCAGATTTTTTCTTAAAGGATTGTGATGCCAGAGTCTTAATGGAAGGTAGGGTTTTTGGTGTTTTGTTGGTTCAAACAGGATATGTGTTTCTTTGATGTAACGAAATCTTATGTTAAAATTAACAAAATTAATCAAAAAACAATACTGGATTCCAGCTAAAGAAATTGTTGAAACTATTTCTAATCCATTTCTGTGTTTATTACCTAACGAATATTATTGAACAGTTGAAAGACGTTATTTGCTGAGCATCCCATTTTGGCAATACTCTGTCCTTATTTCTTCAATATGCAAAATGTAAACGAATAAATCCCTGCATAAAAATGCTGAATATTACCTTTCATTTTATGTATGTACAAATTAATTTTGTCAATACAGTTTTCATGTGTCAGAATGCATTGACATGCTTCCCTCCCCCAAGAAAATAGAATCTATTTGATGACCAAAAGGAAAGGAGAACAACTTGATGAGAGTAGTTCTGTTTTTCAGGTTCTTCTGTCTGTTTCTAACAGATGTCCTCAAACAGCAACCAGATGCCACAGCCTCTGACCTTGTAGTGGAGAGACCAAGTCCCTTCCTCTGCACCACACTACTCTGATTCTGTTGTGGCCAGCGTCTTTTGCTGAGGTGGGTCAGGAGGCTTGAACCAGAGAAAGGAGTCATGCCTGTCCTGGAAAGGAGAGGAAAGGTGCAGGTGGTAAGTTTCTAAGCTAGAATGAGTTTAAATTTAATTTTAACTTGTGTGTTTGTAAGTTCCTTAGAAAATGAATCACATGTCCAAAGATCAGATCTGATTTTGACAGTCCCCTGTATTCTTAGGACAATATAGTTTCCAAATATCCATTCTGTGCATACTTATACATTCATATTAACCAGGGATCTGTGAATGACAGTAACATAATATGTATAACATGTGTAATGTAGTAGAAATATCACTTAGTAATGTAAACTGAATTCAAACTTTTGGAAAAATAGCTTCAGGAAACCTAGTGTTTGAAAACACAATATATTTAACCAAGCGTCATTGAATAAACAAGGCAAAGGGACAAATTTCAAGATCTACACTAACACAAAGTCAATAAATGCATGTGCAGTCCAAAGATGTGACAGACAGATACATTGTACAAAAAGGATTTCTTGGACAGATTCTGTCAATATAAATATATTCTGTCGACATACATGAGCCTTGTCATGCTGCCTTGTCATAATTGCAGTCTCAAGAGCTTTAATTATCTCTTTAAACCACCGGTATCTACATTTGGTTTGTCTCATGGTCCTTCATTGCTAATGTGTCACAATCTATTTTTTTCTCATGTAGGGGTGACAACTGGTCACTCTTCATTAATAAAATGACAAGTCTCTTATCCATGTTGTACTCGCAATAGGCTTTAGAAAGTTAAACTTCAAAAGATTAAATTCCCTCTGTGGTTATCCTACAGAACACACACTTCAACAGAAAATGCTTATACATCATTGTTTTTCTTCTACCAAGACTAAATTCTGTTTTCCAAGACTGAGTAAAGTTGAGATGAAA
>NW_010333504.1:15907-25069 GCF_000700745.2 Antrostomus carolinensis | reverse complement strand
CAATGACATGTATGGTCAATCTTTATAAACTGTAATGTAATAAAGAAAAAGATATTCCTGGGAACACTATCAATCATTCCACTAACAGGATAAGTGTATTAAAACAGCTTTCTAACACTGTATTTTAGAGACTCCTCATGAAATCCAGTAAATTAAGTTTTGCTTCTGAAATCCAGCATTACCCCTAGACTTCAGAGAATCACAGTTGAGGTTGGAAGGGCCTCTGAAGGTCATCTTGCCCAACCCCCGTGCTCAAGCAGAGTCACTTACAGCAGGTTGCTCAAGACCATGTCTAGACAGCTTTTGAGTATCTCCAAGGATAGATTCAGTTTGATCAGACTTTTGTGTTCGTACATGGGAGTCAGTGTCTTGTTCTCTCCATTAAAGTTAGAGAGAGATAAAGATAGGTAGCACTTAGAAATGAGGAATTTTTATGATAATGCAAGTGAATTAAAATTAAATACATTTTAGGGTCCCCTGTTCTCTTTCTCATGGATGTGTTTATTTTCTCTTCTTGGGTGAAACCACAGACTTTGCTGTATGATGAACCATGAACTACTGGTGCCAGTTTAACTTGAAACTGTGATTCTGGATACCTGCCTTAACATCTGATGAGAGTGACAGCAATGATGGTGCCCCTAGGTGAGTTTCCGGCTATCTAAAATTGTAAGCTGCCCTGAACAGTGGCTATAATCTTGCCGAACACAATATTATCCAAAGCTTTTTCCAACAGATAGAAAGACTGTCACTGATCTGCAAGTCCCAGTCTGTTAATTTAAACAGGAATTACAGAAATTGTCATTTCAGCAGGTAGTGTTTTGAAGGTGTGGAAATGCAGATTCTTGTTCCTAGTGTGCCTGGAACATGGGAACACTTAAGCTCAAATGACTTTGTTAAACAAGAGACAAAACATATATTTCATGGACCAAGGTGAGAGAAGGCAGTGTATGTGTAGCTGTGGCACATTCAGCCTTCCCCTTGGAAATGCAGGTGGCATTAGCTGCGAACTTGGCATCGGCACAAATGATGCATCTATTCTCCAAAGTCCTACTCTGGTGCCTTTGGCATGCTTAGCTTCATTTCAGCAAACAGAATTATAGATACAGTGAACATGCAACACTGGAGAGTCCAACCAGCCCCACTATCACCCTGTACGTGGATCACAGAGTTTTCTCTGAATATATGATTATGGGACTAGACAAATACTAACCAAGAGGTTGGGAGTTCCTATGTTTTGGTGAGATCATAATTGGAATATCTAGGTATGTGGTTCTCAAGTTGCTACGTTGCCCATCTGATGTAAAACTTGGGGTACTACTGTCCTAGAAAAAGACAGATTTCAGCATGTCGTGTCTGACTTCCATGGACACATGGGCTTAGGATGTGACTTTTTGTAGAGATTATATAGCTCTGCTGTCTTCTTCCACAGGCTACCTTAGGAACCAGCTGCAGCATCACATGGCTTGACTACTTCACGGCAGCTCAACCAAGCAGGTAGGAGATGCAACCTGGTGCTGAAGCCATGACCCTTTGGCTATGCAGTTACCAGGGTATGAGCTACTTATTTATAAAGTTAGTTGGAGTTTGCCTACAGTACATTGCAGTGACCAAGGCAATGAAGCACTCCTGCAAATCTTATTCTTCTTAAACGGCTCTCATCAGAAAGGGCATATTTAGGCATAAAAAGAGGATACGTATGGAAGAAAATCACCACCTCTTTCCAATGGGACCACTTAGAATGAGGATTAGTCATAAAACTTAACAAATACTAGAGATGTTTACAACTCTCTTCTAGCATAATGGCACCTATACCAAATACTTATATTAAATTTCAAATTTTATGTTCCATAATGCTATGCACAATAAATTGGTAAAGCCTGTATCAATCTCAGTGTGAATATAAAGATGAGCCAGAAAAACTATGTTTATTGTTAAAAATAAATAAATCACTTTATTGCTCAGCAACAAAAGATTATAAAATACCTTACAAAAATAGAACACATAGCATAGTCCATCCGAACAAAAGGATTGTCTGATTATGGAAAAGACCTAAAATTCAGGAAAAGAACAGGTTGAATGGTATTATTTGGTATTGAATCTTACATTATTCTAGGGAGAATAAAATAAAAAAAAAAAATAGATTCCTAGATTAAAATAAGTTTCTTCTGAAAGTTAATACTGCTACAGTGAAAATTGGTGGCTTATTTGGTAAGAAAACATATTGTTTATGTTTCTGTATGCATTCAAGTTTGTTTTCTCAAATGGTGAAGTAATAAATCATATTTTTTGTTCTCAGCTTTGACTCAAGTCATGACTAGAAACCAATCTTTACCATTGGAAAAAATTAAATTAAAAACAAGTTACTTTACAATTACATAAAGTTTTTCATCCTGATTGATCCAAGGGGTTTTCCAAAATGTAGGAAAAAAATAATTTAGATTTGGTTGTGCTGCCTTCAGGCAGTGTGGCAATGCAAGAAAATATGTATAATGAAGTTGGTTGAAGATGGCACTTACCATATCTAGTACTGGTTTGGCCTTGGGCAAGCATTTTGCTGCTCAGGCTTTCATCTCTAAACCGAGATATGATAAAGTCAAATATATGTGCTTAAGAAGGAACCTCACCAGAGAATACAGAAGCTCTTACTATGTTTTGGGATGCTTCTTTAGGAACAAGGAGGCCTCAGTCTCATCTACAGTTTCTAGACACTGCTATAGCAAAGTAATAGAAAATTTTCTTTTTGCATTTTGAACTTGATTACATCGTTGTTGCCTACAGATATAATTCAAAAATATCTGCATCTGGCTATATGTATTTTTTTAACTACAGGGGAAAAAAGTCAGATTTTAAACCCATAAAAATGTTAAGTTTCTACAACACAAACAGAAGACATCTGGATATCTTTTTTTTTTGAGCAGTTTCTAATGCCACAGATGTGAGTAAATATGGGTATAATTAATTTTCATAACCTTTTAAACATGTAGTAATTTTCTACTAAAAAAAAAAGGAAACAGGGAAATTGTGCTTTAGAAACTTACATAATTCAATATTGTAAAGATTAACCAACCCTGAAATAGTATAATAAATGTGAGACGAGAGATGTTCAGGATACAAATGCATGACCTTTGAAATGAAATAAATAAATAAAGCACAGGATTGTCATTTGTTGTTGACTGTGGTTAGATTTTCATTGGAGGTAGCAGAACATTGATTCAATACAACATCATTCAGCAAACTGTCTTTTTTCATCAAGGCACATAAATATTTGCCTAACTTGTTTAAATCCCATGGAGTTTAATTCTGTGCTGAATCAGGTAATGGGGAAAATTATGCTTAAAAGCAAGGTACAAATTTCAGCCTTCTGATCTTCTCATTAGTTCCTTGCATCGTCTTTCAACTTTTGCTACTCTCTTAAATCCCTCCCCAATTCCTAGCTGTTATCAACTGAATGCCACTTATTTTTTCAATTTAAAAAAAATATTTGAATAATCTGATACAACTGGTATAGCAGTATTTCATGAGGTATGTATCTGCACATCTGGGCTCCCTGTTATCTAGGTTGGAATTCTTTTGTGCCTGCCAAAAGGGAGGAAAGGGAAAAGTCGACTCAACAAAGTTAAATCATGTTGCTTTGTTCATATCTGTTTTGTTGCATTAACTAAGTTTATTTTCTTTTTTGATCCCATGAATGATAATTGGTTTGGGTTTTTTTTTTGTTTTGGACTCATGTAAGTGTACAGAAGTACAGTTAGAATGAAGACTTGCCTTTGTTCCCAAGCAGCTGGTTTCATTAGCTAAACAAAGCTAAAGGTCAGCAGAAGAGGATGACAAATCCTTTTGGATGACTAGAAATTTTGCTGTAAGGAGTATTAATTTGCTCTAGCTTCCCCTTTGGTAGGTCTCTTTGATCTATGTGCACACTGTCATGTGGACTGGAACCTATGTCATTACTTCAGAGGAGACTTCACAGCAAAACCTAGCTGGGTTTGCCCTTTAGAAGAAAAGCAAAACAAAGCAGAATTGGCCTTAGCATCCAGCAGGCCAACATAAGCAGAGATAATATCCCAGATCTGGTCTGGTTAGCAGCAGTTCTGTCAGAGACATCAGGTTAGAGAAAGCCAAATGGACACCAGTTGCATTAACTAGATTTTTGAAGAATGCGATAACTGGAGGAAGGCTTATAGAAGATATAAGATTTGCAGAGAGAATAGTCATGCTGTGGAATAGTATGTGTGATTCCTGTCCTGGTACATGTCTGTATGAGGAAAAAACAGTGACTACTTGAGCTTTATTTTTATTTCCAAGAAACTTAGTCTCAAATCAAGTCTAAATTCCTATTACTTTCACTGTTATCTGGCAATTATTTTAAAATATTGACAACCTTGGGAAAAAAGATGAACTAAGCCATTTACCTGTCTTCATAGGATGAACATGATTGGTGATTAGATTATATTAGTTCTGGACTTTGTCCTCAGAGGTAGTCCACTCTTTGGTGATTGGCTGTCTTCTGGAAACGGCATAGTTTGTGTAAATCAGCAGGGAAACCTTTCAATAGCAGTCAAAATTTTCTACAAAGGAGAAACACTAGAAATTGACGACTGTTTCTCCTTACAGAGAAGGATAAAGAGACAGAGAGGAAAGTGATGATGATGCAAAGTTAAAAGTTTCATTAAAAAAATTAAGATTTCCTGAAAAGAATTAATTTATTTTTAATGGCCATAGTATATAAATAATAACTACTCTATTTCAAAATAGTGATCAAGAAAACTACTGTTGCCTACCAAACAAAATAGTAGAACCTGGTTCAATGTGTACAAAAAGGCTCCTCACAACAGTGCCCTTTATCAAAAGACTACACAAATTTTCACGGGTAAGGAAGGAAATACTTCCTGTAAGTTAACAACTGTCTAAAAAATAAATAAAAAACCAAACCAAAACAAAAATAGGATTAGTGAGTCCTTCAGGTCCTACCATAACAAAAGTGCAAGAAGAAAAAGGTTTTGCAACTTGATCTGAAGACTTCCCAATAATATGGGAAGTTCCCATGAATTGGCAACAACCACTCTAACCAGATCAGTAATAAAGCTTCTGGTGTATTAACAAAATTTGTTGCAAGTCCTGTTTAAGTAAAAACAGAATTGCCAAAGCCCAGGGTTTTATGGTAATGGAGGCTGAACAATGAGAAAATGGAGACTTGTCATCTGATCATGAAAATCCCTCCCCTTTGAACATAAAATGCATAAAATATCTGAAATATTAATAGAATTGTCCAAGGTCCTGAAAATCACAATGAAAATATTTTATGAGTATCCTTAGTGTGCCTGTGACCTATAGAGATCATTAATTTGAATCCTAATAGCCTACCTGATACTGTACAACTTCCACAACCTGATTTGGCAGAATTGTATTGTATGTGTAATATTGTTAATAATGTAAAACATAATAGAATGCCACATGGTATTATTAAAAAAAGGAGAAGTAGATAATTATCAGTATTACAATATGCCAGTAAGAGATCAAAGAATATAAACGTTATATGGACAAATGAAAGTCTGATGATCCAGTAATTTCCTTTTCAAGGAAAGATTACACCACTGGAAAAAATGGTCACAATTCCCATAGCTTTTGTCTTTACTAAAAAAGAAAAAAAAAATGTGCAGAAAATTAAAGACTCGGTGCAGTAGATTTTTCTCACTTAAAAACATAATTTAAATGATTAGAAAGCACTGTAATTTTTTTCAGATCAAGGATACTTGATTGTCCTTATCATCTCTACTTTTTCTGCATCCCTGCCTGATATATCTCCTTATCACTTAACTAGCTAATCAATCACTAGATTTTTCCTTACATTTTAAGCACTGCAGAAGAGTGTCTTTCTAGACTAAGAAAGGTGGCAATGTGTTGCCCTTACTCTGAATCACCTCTGTTCACTTTATCATCTACAACCCAAAGCTTAAAATAAAGAGATTATATATTAGAATTCAACAGGGCCTTTAAGAATTGCACGAGTAATATTTATTAAATGTTCACTTTATTAGGATTAAGATTGCCTGCAGTTGTAGAAATCTTCTGGAGGAAAAAAAAGTAATTAAAAAGAATGAACTGAAAATGATATATTATAGTGGTCTGCTCAAGCAAGGCATGCCTCTAGTGGGGCAGGGCTTTGCTTACAGTGCACAAAGTACAAGTGCAGAGAAGAACATGAAAATCCTTACCTGACTGCCTTCTGAGAAGCCAAGCATGCCCAGCTTAGCCTGCCAGTACATTATTATATTGCTGAGTGAGATATAGTGCTGTGACATCAAGTATCTCAAAAGGTACAAATGACTCCTAATTTTTCAACATTGTCACCCACTTATTTTTCTTTTTTTCTGCTCGTCGCATCAGAAGCGCATTAGTAAGGGCAACGGGCCGAATAGCGTGCTGCCCTCCCTCCTGCTGTCTCCTCATGTTGAGGAAACCTGTGGCTTCCCTATCTTAGAAAAGGGGGTAGCATAGAAAGAACAAACAACACTGTGAATCCATGAGGACTTTTTGTTCTTTTTTTTTTTTTTCCTACCAAAAGATCCTGTTCTAAAATGAAATGGTGCATATGGCAGGATTTCATTGGGGAAAATATTGCTTTTTTTTTTTTTCCTACCAAAAGTTCCTGTTCTAAAATGAAATGGTGCATATGGTAGGATTTCATTGGGGAAAATATTGGTGCTTTCTTTAGAAGTCTGTTGACATGCAGGGAAACTGGCAAGTTTGCTTTAGATTCAACAATATGCAAAAAAAAAAAAAAAAAAAAAATTGGAACTTCACATTTTTGGAATGGATTTTTATGGCTAAATGGCTGTCTCAGTATTGCCACAGTGATGTTTGAATGGAGAGGAGCTTATTTGCTGGTGCTGAAAGGGCATTGCTGAAAATTTTGCATGAGAAAAATGAGAGGTCTCAGTTATAGATTCAGGGTTGGCTAAAGGCTGAAAATTGATCAGTATATTTGGTCTGAAAATCCCCATCTTATTTCAGAAAGGCAAGAAGGAGAAAGTATTTGTCCTATTTCTTAAGAATTTATATGTCTTTCTACGTACTTGTGATGATGAAGTTATGAAAACCCTATCAAAAGAAAATAAAAAAGAAATATTCCCACTCTATTCCTCTTTCTACCCTCCGCTTCATAGACCTTAGGCCCTGCTAATGAAGTGTGTGCGATTCTGCCCTTTGTAAAATGCTTTATGAATTACCTCAGTTAAATCTCTGTGAATGATTACACGCCCCTTAAGAAAAACTGTTGCTTCTCATTTTGTGGCTACTGCTACCTACAAAAAAAAGTGACTGAAAAAACAGAAAACTCTGCATGACTTTGGTATAATAGAAAGAAACCATATATTTTTATATTGAAATATTATTTAAATACGTTTGTGTTCACATTCTCAAAGAGTAAAGTATTTGATGTCACACAAAACCCAATCCCCATAACATGTACTATGAAACTAATATATTAGGTATCACAGGTTTTTGAAGACTAAAGTCAGCAGGTACAGACTTTCTTTTTCTTCTGTGTAGGTACAATGTTTGACATAGTAGAGTACTCGCTTCTCTTTCTATGAAAATAATATAAATAAATATTATTGACATTATGGCAACATCCATCAGTCCAAGTGAAAAGGATGAAACATTGCTATGGGTGATACAAATACCTGGTGAGAGATAGTCCTGGCTTGGAAGGGCTTAGAATTTAAACAGAGCAAACCAGGTGGGAAAGAAAAGAAAGAAACAGAGGCAGAGGGGTGTAAAGTGTCTTGCCTAAAGTAACAAATGAAGTAACTGGCTGAAAATAGATCCCAATTCACTGAACTACATTGCCTCCCCAGCAGTGCTTGCGTTAGAGGTACACTGACTATTTTCCTGCAGTGGATATTCAGATCTGACTCAAAAAAAAATTTGTAGTGGAAATATGTGTGCTCATCCCTGTCTGCAAAAGGCTGAGCTGACTCAGGCTGCAGGGAACTGCAACGGTTATCGAAGCAAGCATCTCTTCAGCCATTAGCAACAGAAAGACCAACATGGGAAGGGAAATAATAAATGTGTTTCTCTCACACTTACTCTTTAGAAAAGTGATTTCTGCACCTGTTAATGTATGCTAGCTGATAGGGAAAAGTTATTTGTGGTTCCACTTGCTTGGTATTTCATCAGACATAATTTGGCATGGTTTAAAGTCTGATTTAGTTTCCTTCTAGGTCTGTGCCCCAAGGATGAGATGAGTAGTTCTTGTATCCAATTCTAACTGTTATCATGACTTTTAAAGAAATAGTGAAAGTATTTTTTTCTTTCTTGTCACTATTTATTCATACTAGGTGAGTGATTTTCAAAATTAAGTTCCTTTTCTAGACTCATTGCCTGATTATTTTTAAATTGATCAGTCTTAAATATTTTTGCTACATATATATGTGTATTTTGGAAAAGCAAGTTCACTTTCACTGAGAAGATATGGAGCTATGAAATTTTTAGAGGACATATGAAAAAGGTTCTCTGTAGAGGATTTATCGCTGTAAGAAATAAAGCCTCTACATGCAGTTTCAACAAGATCAGTTTCCCACCATCAAAATAGAAGAGAGCATCTTGGCTGCTCTTTGGTAAGTGCTAATTAAGAAAGGATTCTGTTCCCTCAGACACATCAGTGCTGAGCTATTCCAATGACATTGATTGTGCATTTGTAATCGAGACTCAAAAGCTACCACAGGATTAGGTACAAAATCAAAAAGTGTTATTGAAAAAGAAGATCTGCTGCATCTAGCAACTATAAAGTATTATAATCTACAACATATACATTTAACGAAGATTTAAATAACAACAGAATAAGAGAGAAATAGGAGGAAGTTTAAGAGCTCCAAAGAGGTACATAGGTCCATATTTAAACCATATACATATTTTCACAAGCTCATATGCTGGATATTGTCCTGTAATAATGTAAACCACTATGACAAGTTACCATTTCCGACTTTGCAAATTTAATCTACCAATAATCTACACGTTTGAATACCAATCTTAATCATAACGTTTTATCTACAGAGATTAATATTAGGAGGTTGTAATTTGCCAAATATTTTCCTTCGACAGCTAAATAGAAAATACTGTGTTTGATGTTCTGACATTTTCTATTTTCAATTCAGATTC
>NW_010333504.1:665-15884 GCF_000700745.2 Antrostomus carolinensis | reverse complement strand
TATGCATGTACCTTCATGCTCTTTTGAAAGTCTGCTTGTCCTCCTTTATGTCCAGTTATATGTCCACAAAAACTACCTAATGTTGAGGGAGAATGCAAAATGGAGACCAATTTAAATTTCTCATTTCTTCCAACCCTTGTCTTGGCAAACTGATTTATTTTAAGATCTGTCCAACAGCTTGTCTATTTTTTTTTTTTTTCCTTTCTCTAATTGCTTAATATTTTATGTTCAAATTCTGCAATTGAAATGGTTGAATTTAATCAGCGGTATTCTTTCCATGCTTAGCTTTAAATACATGTAAGGACTTCCTGGAATAAGGCTTTTAATTGTTGTCTTCTAATTGCATTTTCATGAGTATTACCTCTTCCTTTATGCTTCTCATAAGGATTGCAAAGAACCATTCTTTGTTTCTGTCTCCATAGTCTGAAATTCTCACTTTGCATGGGTATAAGAATCATGTTTTACACTCCTTCCTCTCTCATTGACCTCTGTATACTCTCAGGTGCTGCACTTTCCATTTAATTCAAGAAAAATAATAGTTGCTAAACAAACCTTGTGTCCATATTGTAAATACATAAGTGAACATTTTCTATAATAATATCTGTTTTTACAGTCTCAAACAAGAATCTTAAATAATTATGAGTGCAAGATTCCATCAATAATACTCATGGAAAGATTTTAGTTCATATATTTTTTTTAATAAGTATAGCTCTGTCTGAATCATGTGATGCACATATACAAGTTCTCAAAAATGCAGCATCATACCCACAGAAACATGGTCACTGATTATGACTGAATTGAAAATGTCCTTTATGGGGTAATTTCTGTTCTCACTAACATCATAGGTTGCATTTTGCATATACTTGCATGATTTCATCCGAGGATGGAATTTTCCTCCAAATTTCCTTTCTTACAACACTTGCAGTATTTGTCCTCACAGCCACCTCACGCCAGCTACAGACTGGACCTCTTAACTTGTAGAAGTTAGAGATGGAAAAGATCTATTATGTCCTTTACTCCATTCCTCTGCTCATGTGAAATTGTTCCGTGCAATCTTTTTGAGAAGATACTGCAAAGTATAATCCTGCCTAGGCGGGGGGATGGACAGATGACCTGACGGGTCTTTCCCATCTAAAATATCTCTCATGTTATGACAAACTTCACTGTCCTTGTTATCTCCCACTTACAAAATTCAGGGACCAGACATCTTCGTGGGAACTGCTCATGACATAGGCTCTTGCTGCTGCAGTTGTCACTCTCTCTTTCAAGCTTCTTTCCCACTGTAAACTGTCATGCGTGATTTTTTTATTTTTTTTTTTCCCCACAATATGTTGAAGCTTCTATCTGTTGTAGGTGCATGGTGAAGTGTGGCTTGTATTGCTGGGTTGATATATTTTGCTAGTTACAGCCATTTCTACTTGGTAAAGACTTCCTTTTTTGCTTCTGCTATCAAATACTGTAAGAGCTGTAGCAAAGCAATGCGTGGTAACTTTCATCCTGAAACATACAGATAACATCAATGAAAGGATGTTAAGTCATCTACATAATTAAATAGCAATTGGCCTTAGCCATTACTCATTATAGTGTAGCTTTTTGTCATTCTGTTTGATGCTAAAGGATGTTCAGCTGCTTGTAATTGATAGAGAGGTTTAATCTGCAGTGGTTTCACTGTAATGAGCCAAGCATGAAACCATTCTTTATTTTAAAAAGGCTAAAAGACTTTTGTTTGGGTGTAGGCGATGCTTGGGGTTCCTCAAATTCCCAGGTATAGAAATAAGCTTTTCTTCTGTATTAGTTGACTTTCCTAAAGTGTTAGTTGAGGAAAGATTGCTTTTGCTTCAGATGTAAAAATGCAGAGCAATTCACAACAATTGAATCACACTGAAGCTATCAGAATAAAGTGTTTCTAATCTGGGGACTCAGAATAGCAGAGGGGTAGAAAGAAGTACTGAGCATTTTGCCAGAATTGAATCAGGAAAGAGTTTTCCTTACTTCTAATGATCCCAAAATCTCTAATGAGGCTTCTAAAATCTGTAAAACAAAATGGATGTATTTAAATAGCAATAAATGGGTTATATTGTACAACTGGGTTTTGTGAAATTCTAAGCAATATTCATAGATATCAGCTCTGACGGGAAATCAAGAGTGCTTTGAGGTGGCTCTTTATTTTTTTAATTTTATTTGATAATAGTATCTATAACATATTAATGACCATGTCTAGAAATAGTGTAATAATTCACATTACCTTGGCTAAATCAGTAGCAGTAGGAATGTCTATACTGAAAAGCTCTGATCCATTGTATTTGAAAAAATGTTTGGAGTGGTTTAATATATAAATATGTCACATCTCTGTTACTGACAATTTTTGCCTCCATCACAGGAGCAGCAGAAACAGGCAATATTTACTTACAAATCAGATGTTCCATGTCACCATCCAGAATGTAAGTGTGAATTCACCTTTATCCATGGTTTAACCTAATACTCTGAGTTGCTGTAGCTTAGGCAAAGGCAAAACTTTTGTTTCTCCAGCTCCAGAAGTGTGGCAGAGGAGTAGATGTGACAGCTGGGGTATAACTATAGCAGGAAGAGCTAGTCAATGAGCCCTAAACCAGATGAAAGATAGAAGAACTTTTAGTCCAATGCTAATGAACATCAGATATCCAGCACGTGGAATGTCAATAAAAAACCTAAACCACTCCTTTTTCTCCTTTCTAAATTAACCTTGTACAAATGGTGGAGAATTCTTCTGAGAAAAATATGTCAAGATATTAAGAGACTCAAAAAAGTATAAGAAATACCAAAAAGAGAACAAAACCTAAAAGAAAAACAACAACAAACCAAACTATAAACAAACCTAAGAAAAAAACCACACACACAAAAACACAGGCAGTGCTTTTTCCTGAACAATGAGATCGGTCAGGAGATAATCCCATAGAAACTGTCACCAGATTTTCTGGTTTTTAGTATGCACTTCCTCTTCTATGAATCAATAATATAAGGAAATATAATATGCTGGCATGTAAATGAGTTATATACATCAGTTTTAGCAACTAATATGTTATAGTTATAAACTTTTACTTTACAGTGATTCATTACTGGTACTCCATTTAGGGCTGGGTGACCAAGCATCATGATTTTTCAATAGCTTCTAACTTTTGATTTTAAAAATCAAATTAAAACAACTTGCAATACTTTTTCAGTATTCCTTCAAAATTTCCATCAGTCATTCTGTGATCATGTGAGAAAACGAACCAGTGCGGTTTCTCCTTTACCAGGTTGCTCTGTTCTTTACAATGAGAAAGATTTTAACTCTTGGTTAAGGCAAAATGAAAGAGAATTTTGAGATCATAGCAGATAGATATGACATATTAGATGGCCAAGTCCATACTCCTTCCAGTTCAAGATAGTCCTACTAATCAGGTATTAAACCATGATTATAAATAACCTTAGGCGATAACTTAGCCTGTAAAATTTCTTTTAGAAGGTCCTAAAGAGCTTCTGGGGATTTAGTGGATCCAGAGACCTCACAAATTGCCTGCATTCTGCTTTTTTTTTTTTTTTCCCCTCCTAGCTCTACTCTTGTGCAAAACTCTGCCTGTTGAGTTGGATCTCCATGGAGAAAATCCTGGACAACCGCAATGCTTCATCACTGTAGTCCTTAAAACATGCAAAACATGGACATACATCCTTCTGACTGAAACCTCATAACTAAGAAGAAAGATCTTCCTGTTGCCTGTAACATTGGAAGTGGAGGGAAGAGAGGAATAATGCAAACAATGGAAATAAATAGACATGGTGATTCATACAGTCTAGAAGGCAAGTTCTCTGAGGATCATGTACCAGTTACGCTTTGGAAGACAAATCTGAATAATGTGGTAAGCTTTGCAGTGGCATGGAGTTTCTCCAGCAAGCTGCGTTACTTCAACTTGCAGGAGATAAAATAAAGGTAGGTATTTTACTTAATATTGACAAAAACAAAACAAAAAAACCAAAAAAGCACATGTAAGGTTCTTACTGCAGTTTTACTGCCTTTCATAGAGATCTTCATACTATAAAGGGAATTAAGGTACAAGTTGACAATTCTTAAAAATAACAAGTCTGAAAAAGGTATTGTAAGAAAAGAAATTGTAACTAAAAATCTAGAGACTGCAACTTGCCCACAATCTACAGGAGGGAAAACTCTCTAGGTTTTAAGCAAAAGAGAGATGTAGTTCACATTACAGTCCCAGAGTTATCTCCTGTTTTTCATTGCTATTTCACATGTAATTCCTTTTTCTAGAAAGCACTAATGTGATTATTTCTTAAAGTATTTTTACTTGTAACTCTCTATTTTAATTTTAAAAAATACACTAAAGATATAAACATGAGATGTAAAAAGAGTGTCAAAGAGAGATTGCTATAATAAGACATTAATGGGTGATTTGATTTCCCCTGCTGTTGCAGTCAGTAGATAAAATAATATTTTAGAGTCTCCTAAAATTTTAGAACTGTTCATGAGAAGTATTGATGATATTGCTATTATAGTTTAGGTATGTCCTTTTATTTTTCAGGCAAGAAAAACTGTTGTTACTGTTTCTACTAGAATACTAAAAAAGACATGTATGTTAATAGAAGGAATTGAATTTATGTATCATCCAACAGAACATTAATGTTGTTAGCCAGGCAGCTAAAATTGTAAATGAGTGGTGATTCTTCCAAACCGAAGCTCCAGTTCTTAATGCTTTTGCACTGTTAGAGGTCTGCAGCTGGGACCTACTTGTAGACCAAAATAACCTCAAAATTCTTTCACTCTTTAAACTGTCATATGTGTCAGGTATGCAACAACCTAAGCCAATACCATTTTTCACATATACTCTGACAATTGCTTCCATTTTTTATCAAATAATTCATGTGATGAGGAGCATTTTGTTGCATTAGACTAGCTTCTGCAGCCTTGTTTGATAAATTAATTAGCAAATAACATAAACGTTCATCAAATAATGTAATCTGCAATATTGGATTCTTTTGGTGTGGCTTTTAGATAAAAATGTGTCAGCAAAATGGAAGCTATGAAAATATAGTGATAAGGCTATAGCAGCTGCCCCAGAAGGTTTCACAAACCAGAATGGAAATTAAAAAGAACCCACTGCTTATTGCTCACATTCTCTTCCTCTTACTTTCTTATTTTTGTACCATAGGCATTAATTAATTGCTTAATTGGAACAGTAAAGAAATTATATAGTTGGACACGTGACACCAGGATTCAGAAGGTGTACAGCTGGCTACTGAAAAGTGAAAAATCAAAAGATAAGAAAAGAAAGATTTAATGAGGTGTTTTTCAGCTGTTCAGTGAGTCAAACAGATGTGTTAATAATTAACATATACTTTAAGATGTGTTTATATACCTAGTGGAGATAAAAAATATAGTCTATGTATTGGTGTTATATGCTATAACATTCCAGGTGAATCTGACAATGGACTGCCTAACAGGGTACCTCTTTCCATAGGTGTGATATGGTCCTATCAGACTGCCTACATCAATCTGTTAAAGTTGTGCAGGTCCTTTACCTGTGCGGAACAGGAGCTATGAACACGGCCCACATGTACCAAGGAAAGTTGCTCTTTCCCATGAAAAGGAGAAGACAGAAAGAGCTTTAGAAATATTCAGCTTTACAGGCTTGATCCAAACCCCATTTGAAGTCTTTCTGTTGATTTCAAGCTAGCTTTAGTCTTGTTACAGGGGAAAAAGAGATTGAATTATCAAGGCAGCTGGGGGTGATCTTATTTAGATTGCCCTTGTAAGAAGCTGGTGGCAGACAACAGCTGATGGCATAAAGATACTTCATGAAATGATATGTCCACTTCTGGTATTAAAAACTAGTGCATTTGTCACATGCAATTGGTCCTAAAGCAGGCAAAAGTACTTCACAGCATGTCCTCTAAGAGCTGTCATAAATAGAAATCAGAAGAAATGGCAAATTCTTTAAGGCTTGACAGCAAATAATGTTTTAATTTAGTGGACATGCAAAACTCTTTGACATCTAAATGGATATGTGCCGTTAGAAATCTCTCCCTCTTCCCTCAAATAACTGTGACAAAACAAGACATGTACACAAAACTAATTGTTTTTTAATTTAAAAAGCAAAATTTGCATAGTAAAGAAAGGGTTGCCTTCAGAAGGACTGAGACAACATTCCGAAGATGGAGATGTTAGCAAATTGAGGACAATTTTATCTTGGAATGGAAATAGAAGTCTTTAAAGTTAGATCTCTATTCTACAGTAACCTCAGCACAGGCTGGAGTACACTGACATCCATATCAAAAAGAATAAATTATAAGATCCCCATCCTTTACCTCAGGTTTAGCCTAGTGACTGTAATTACAATGAAACAGCAGGTCAAACTCTTGGACAGGGAATCTTACTGCTTTTGCAGCTGCTACCTGGGTCAAAACGTTTCTGTTCAATCCCCCTACCTAACTACCTAGTTATTTGCACTTCTAAACTCAGAGCTATTCAAAAAGAGGGACAAGACAAAACTAAAATGATGTAAAGCATCCTTCAGATTTAGAAGTTGCATTTGGGATGCTTTCTGATCCTAAACCTGGAAAGTTACGTTGAAATGAGCAGAGACAGTTTACTATTGGAAGGTGCTGACCTTTCAGCAAGGTTGCCAGTTCGTTTATATGCCTCCTGAACTACTCATCACCTTCATTTATGATTAATAAACTCCAGTCATCCTGTTTGCACTGGATCACAGGTTCTTTGTTAACTTTTCTTTTTCATATCCTTTGGTATAAATGCAGAGTGCAAGGTTTGTAGAAATACCTTCGACTTTGCTGTGAAAGATGGTGGAGCTACATATACAGAAATTAATCAGGTAGGGAGGGCTTTACAACCATGATCATAGCACCTGAAAATTTGTGATGAACTGTGCATGCAGTGTCTAGATTATAGTAGAGCTGACTGAATTTTTGGTATTTTTGCAGTTGGGTATGCTTATTCTCATTTATGTTATTGGGGTTTTATTTTTTTTTATTTTTTCTTGTAGACTGCTGTGTTCTAGCTAGCATTCAAACAAGGACAGTTTCAATGGAGGAGAGTAGGATTCAAGGAAAAGTGCACAGTTCTGCTGCTTTCTCGGGGACTGGAATTGAGTGCAAAAAAGTGTTCCTTCATAAACTTGTTGCTCAAGGCTCTAAGCTTCTTTGGCAGATTCATGCATGTCTAAGAAGGAAACAGCACAGTTCCTATCTGTCATCTTTTCTCCTGGAGGCCCTGTACGTTTTGGAAGGACAGGAACATTAACACAAAACACTGATGTTTTTCTTAGTCTTTTGACAAAATATGACCTGAATTATGTCTGCAGAGTGGATAGAGGACTCCAAGTCTTCATGCATCCTATTTATCTTCCTATAAAGACATACTGTTATCTGTGTATGAATAATGTCTTGAAAAGCTACAAAAAGGCTAAAGGAAATTTTGATTTTGCAGGAAAGGTAGACAGATCTTTCTTTTATATTAACTGTTTTAGAGATACTTTTCATTAATAGATAATAGAATTACAGTCCAAAAAATCCTCCAGCAAGTTTAATAACTTGTGATGTTTCTGTGTATATTATTTTTGTTGGATGGGGAAAAAACCTCAAGAGCTGCTCAGGTTCAGTCCCCATCCATAACACTTCACATCCTTGCTTGCATTACAAGACCTCACTGGGTCCATAGCATTCTAGAAAGTCTTCTTTAAAGGTCGTCCTGATTATGTTGAATGTACTTATTAATTTGCCTTAATAATCCTTTTCTGGTGGTTACCTGATAATGTTGTTACAGTGCATGGCTGTCTTCGTGTGATTTTAAATAAGATGCCCTTACTCTTTTTAAGGCCCCTATAGTCACAGCTTTTTTCTTTTTACTGTATACAGGAAATAATAAATGTTATAGTTTCTGTTTCAGTCAAAAATACTTTATCTAGCAATTGTCTGTGCATATTAGGGGGGGAAGATGGATGGTCTCGGGGATGACTTTCTTGTCTCAAATCACAGATAGACAGTTAATTTCCTAGTTTTTAGAAGAGAGTTGTTTTTCCACAGACCCAAAACCACTGCAGGTAGGATACAATTAGTTTAATTTTAGCTGTCTTAAATGTTGGTGCTTAACCTAAGGAAATGATCTGGCTTTCTTCAGTCAATGAGCAGAGATAGGCTGTAGGAACCTCTGATAGTGTGGGGAAAATCATTCAATGACTGTTTGTCTGACTTTCTCTGTTTCTCTCTTTAACGGTGGAGGAAGTCTAGAGTAGCTGCATAGACTTTAAGACTTCAGATCTTGGAGGAAATAAATCATAACCTCTCTGGACTTGTTCCTGAAAAATGCCAAGCACTGTAACCAGTCTAGCAAATCATCTTAACTCATTTAGAGTTTTATTCTGTAACTACTCAATGGGGCTTTCATATTTTATTCCTAAACACAAGCATAACAGCTTTCTGGATCCAGCTACAGAATTTATCACTTTACAAGACTCAGGTCTGTCTCTATGCCCATTTCCCAAACTCTTCAGTAGTTCCTTCTCCCTTTTATGACTGAATCATCAAGGATTATGCATGCTCACTGTGTATTTGAATAGTAAAATTCTTGCACAATGAAGCTTCAATTTCAGTGGCAGCCCTAAGATAACACTAAAATACAAATAATAGATAAGAACAAATATAATAGAAATTCTTATCCTGTATCTAGAGATAGAAAAGAAATAAAAAACCTGAGCAGTAAGCCCAAAGCCTGTGTTCTTTCAAGCTCAAATAGGACTCACACTTCAAAGCTGAGAATAGTTGTCTCAGTCCAGATTCCAAATTTACAAGTGAAGTTTGACTATGTCAGAGCTTGTTCTCTTACCCTACATGTTGTAAATACCTTTGAACTCACTCCTGTGAAACAGAAGTGCTTTCTGAAGAAAAAAGTTGAAAAGATAAGTGGCTTATGAGCTACTGTAATTAAAATCTAAAAGATGCTTTCCCAGCTGTTGCTTTTGAAGTTATGCTTAGTTGGTGGCTAGGTGCCAGCATTCAATTAGAAGTATGCATTTTTATTAACAGACTATCATGTGTTATATTATGTCAATAATTCCTTTTAAATTAATTCTTTTTATTTCTTGCAATAGTCACAGGTGTCCACGTCATTAAATATTAAAATGGACCCCACTGACAATTGCGCAACATCCTAAATTTATTTGTTGTTTTATTTGCACTTCATTTGAAGTTCGAAATTAAAATATTTCTGAACTGGTAGAAAGGAGGGTTTGGCCAAGAAAAGTTAATGCCCGAGGGGAAAAAATCAAAAAGAAATACACAGTCTATGTGCAACTTTTTGCCTGCATTTGAGTTTCTAATTATTCTGGTTTCATTTACTTACTCATCATATGCATGTTGCAAGTGGAGGCCTCATTATTTTGATTCATTTTCTTAAATGTCAAATCTCAAGCTGGAATTAGTATTGTGAGGTGGGGTTGATGTTTGTAGGCTATTAGAGGTACTCAACTCCATGTTGGAATAGCATAAGAATCATCTTCCTGAAAAGTCCATTTCCTAGGTCTCCCTGCTTTTTATTATAGGATTCATCTCACCTAACTTAAGATGGCTGCAGTATGGATACCTTCATATAAACTTGATGGTTAAATTTTCTTAATCTGTTTAATTCAGACAGCTATTTTGGGTCAAGATGAATGGTGCCTGGAAGTGCCTTTAAGTGTTCCTTACATGGTGACATGAGCTTCAAACAGCAAAGTCAGACAGAGGTTATCTACTGCCTGAAGATGCCTGAAATTAGAAGAGGTGTTCCCATCCATATTATCTTCATTTGTGGTTGAGGCCCTATGCAGTATGAAAATGGATTGAGGCATATTAATTTTGTCAGGGTGCGAGTGGAGGTTGAGAACACTACCTCACTATTTAAACCATAATATACAATTATGATTTAAAAGTCCTTTATAGCTTAGTACCATGACAATTTATGGACTGCAGGTCATATAGACTGAACTCTCCAGCCAGCACCTGGGCAGGTGTCTCTCAGTACTTGTTGCTAACTAAGAAAGTCACTTCTGAGAATGAGGGACCCTCTACTCTCAATCAGTTTTGGCTATTCCTTCATAAATGGCACAGGGAGAAAGTTAAATTGCACTGTTAAAAACAAAGTTAAAAGCAACAGCCTGGCTGCTTGCTTTTTCACTCTCTGGAATTTAAGATACTTTAAAATTCTGTTAATTATTAGATATCAATAATAGTTGTAATACAATGCATATCCATTTAATAAAATATATATTCTTATTAGTATCATTCATTCGTGGCTTACAAGGGGTGCCAAAAGATTTTTTCCAATACAAATAAATTCCTGCTTGCATATAATTTTTGAGTAGTTGCCCTCTTCATTTTCACTTGGAAAAAAGTGATCTGCCCATGGTCATGTTGGAAATGCCCTAAAAGCTAATTGGAAACCTATAAATCCTCATTTCTAGTCCTACTTAGATGGCTTCTGTGGATGTGGCTGGCAAATGATGTGTCTTGAGATATTCTGGAGTTAAGAGCACTAGGAGAGCAAGTGGTATGTATGCTCATCTGCCGCCCATTCCAACTTCTCATTTTGATGAGGAGGGCAACCTCTCATGAGCTCAACAAACAGAGGGAATTGTTAGAAATCACAAAAGAGAAGAGAGGACCATTACAATGACAGAAGATTATAAGACAAATAGCATTTAAAACCTGTTTCTTGGTAACAGCTTTTCTAAATTATTTAGCTAATTGAAAATTACAGATGTTGAATTGACCTATTACTCATTTCTCATTGCACATTTAAAGTTTTGGATCACAACGTATTTTTAACCATCTGAAAATAGCTTAAGAAAAATGTATATGCCAAAACATTTTTGTAATGGTACAGCTCTTTCAGTAAACCCTGAATTTTCACATAGATCTGTGCAAGAGCTGATGTTTCTTCTGTGTCTGACCTATCCCTGACATCTCTAAGAGCTACCTTCAGGAGATATATCACTTCCTTCCATTTATAGCCTATCTTCCACTGAATAGTAACTGATTACTGGTCTTTGCCAACAACAAATTATGACTTTAGCAGCATTGTCCAGCTGTGCTGTGGGAAAGAAAGTCAAGGTTTTACCTACTCCTCATTTTTTTTCTTCATGCTGTACCTGTTCATTCATTCCAGAGAGGCCCAGCACCCTCAGTTTATGTCTGTATGATAATCTAAGACTGTGAGCAGCCTGAAGAAGTTGGTCACTTGTCGTCCAACCTAACATGCCACACATGAACACATGGGCCACTTGTCCATACACGTGTAGACTAAATGATGGATTGCAGGACGTAGCAAAATCTGCCAGAGACTTGGAAGGATTTCAGTTCTTTAGATAGTCTGTGACCTATTTATGCGTATTGTATTGATAAATGAAGTGAAAAATCTTTTGCACCTTTCAATGAAGGTGCCATTCGGTCTGGCAACAGTGCTGACAATTTTAGTGATGCCCTATAGGAAACAGCTGGAATTATTAATTCATTTTTATACAGGTCACTAGGCATTGAGAAGTCAATATTTCTTTTAAATTGCTCTCAATCTGGACTAAATCCATTCTGAAGGTGAAAGGTTCCAGATATATACTGCTACCAACTATTATTAGAGTCCTTTTTAAGTCTTACCAATTGTTTTTCCTTGGTTCAGCCTGAGAATGACTGCATCAGGCAGAACAGAAAAAGTGTACACGCTCCTTAACTTTTATTTTCAGCTCATGGTGTTATTTCATTTTTTAGTTCTTGGAAATATACTTTATTTTATTACAGATGACACCAATCAGGATGAAAAAAAAGATGAGAAAGCCTTTAAATTCTGAGTCTGAAACAATTCTTCAGTGACTCAGACTCAGATGTAATGAGGAAGGAAGAATTGCAAGATCTACACAGATACATTGAAGGATAAAGCTGAATAGAACTGTATGGTTTCAAATCACAGGAGTTTCTTCAAACATGTAATTTGACGTTGTCTTTGTGAGAAAACACATCTACTGACTCTAACATTTCATGAAAGTCAGAGCAAAAATACAAACTTCAAGGTGCATGATGGCACAACTATGGGTGTAAAACGTGACCTTAACATTCTCAGTCTTTGGAGGAGAAAGAAGGCAAAATAAAACTTTGCTGTTGATCTCTCGAATGATAATGCTATATGCCTGGGTCTTCAGATGCTGACATTTACATTGCTACCTGGCTGGTTTAACACATTACTGATTCTCTTTTATAATCCTTTTTCAGAGCTGTGAATGACTAAACAAGTCCCAGAGAATCAAGCACTATATCTTGGATATTAAACAGGTGGAAAGAGTATGGAGAAGAGCTCCTGTAACATGCAGGGGCTGGCAAGAGTGTTTTGCAGCAAGACGTTAAAAATGCAGTACTCTTTAAGCAGAAGATCAAAGATGATTTGATTACACTGTGTAAACTCCTTCTTGGACACTATCAATACCTGAAATAAGAGAAACAAGCATTGCAAGACTGGTGACGGGAAGGTTAAACCACAGGTATTCATATTAGATATATAAACAATCCTCTCACTGTGAAAATTAAAACAGCAAGGACAAGAATGGAACAAAGTTTTGATACTGGGCCCATTGTGCAATATAGCTTTCAGTCAAGCAGATGAAATTAGTCACACTGTAAGGGTTGCTGGATGAATTAGTATCACTGATAATATGCAAGAGGTCACAGTAGCTGGTTCTATGGGGTCTTTGAGTCTTGATGTTTGCTGCTTTTGACAACCCTGACTCTGTCCTGCCTCCAGCCTTGATGGGAAGTTTTGGAGTGCTCCTTGTATTTGGAAATACATTAAGTACTAGAGAGTCCGTGGAAATACCCAGACCAACTTTTAACAGTAAAAGACAAGTTAAAAGATGACTTGAAAAGTTATAGGGCTTCTCCCTTTTGGAAGTTGGTTCTATAATTCTACCACTACCTGAAAGGAGGTTGTAGTGAGGTGGGTGTTGGTCTCTTATCCCAAATGACAAGTTATAAGACAAGAGAGAATGGCCTGAAGTTGCAACAAGGGAGGTTTAGGTTGGATATTAGGAAAAAAATTCTTCACTGAAAGGTTTGTCAAGTGTTGGAACAGGCTGCTTAGGGAAGTGATGGAGTCACCTTCCCTGGAGGTATTTAAAGGACATGTAGATGTGGTACTTGGGGACATGTTTTAGTGGTGAACTTGGCAATGCTAGGTTTTACAGTTGAACTAGATAATCGTAATGGTCTTTTCCAACCAAACTATTCTATGATTCTATGATAATATCCATTCAGTTAAATTTGCATTTTTATTACAGATAGACTGATCAAAAATATGACAACTTTGTTGTTACTCTTTTTGTTTTTAATTATGGGCTTTACCCTCCAGTTGTGACAAGTAGGCCTGCAAGCAGCTGGACTGGAAGTATGGCAAAAGACAGGAAAGCCAAATATTCAAGAAGCTTCCTAATACAGTTTTTCACACCAAGGAGATTTGTAGAAGGCCAGTGACAGAATTGGTTGTGAACTTTCTTTCATAAAATGATCTTTCTTTAAAGGAAAGTTTTCTGAAGAAAAAATGTATTTCTGCAGATATTTTTTTGAGCTTACATCAGGAAATCCGAGCCCAAATTATTTAGTTTCGGGCTTGCTGGACCTGAATAAAATATCTCAATTTGTTCAACTGGCCAGAAAAATTAGTGATGAGACAGTTCTTTGTTTTGTTGTGGTAGTGTCCCTAGGGATTTGCTGTTCCCCTAATTCATTTCCATTCTATCCTGTGGGGCAGATTGATTATCTGTATATAATACAGCTAGATCTCCTCTGGAAGCAAGAACTATGGTACAGTGTGGGAGATCTGTGATGTCTTATAGAAATGTCATCCCTACAGAGAGCACAGGAAAAGGAGTAAATGTAGGTATTCTTAGGTCAGGTGGAAAAAAAAAAATAGCATGCCAAGGAACGATTTTTCAGGATTATCTGCATTATGGTCTTTATGACCATCTGAACTCTTATTGAGAAAATAATAATAAAAAAAAATTCCTTCTTTCCACTACTATCACCTTTTCTTTTACCTCCCCTGCGCTCTGTTTTTCTTGTTTATCAGTCATGCTGAACACTGGTAAGATTCTTCTTCATCCAACCTCAGGCACTCATTTTCAGGAAATTAACTTGGCATTATAACATGAGGGATAGAATGTATTTTGTACTATGACATATTTCAGAGAACAGGCCAAAATAGCATATCCTCATATTTCCAGAAAAATTTTTGTCTTTTCTGGTGTAAAGATTTTTTGATTCATTTTTAGACAGGTGCTGATAAACTTTTCCCGTGAAATTTGAAGTGTACGTAAGATGCTAAGAATATTTGCTGCAATATAGCTGTGCTCTGCTTTATTCTTCTAGTTCCAGTTCAGCATTAACTTTACTTGTGTTTGCATCACAGCAAAACAAAAGACTCTAGAAAAAAAGTTACCAACCAAGCATATTTTTACAGAACAGTGATACTATGATGAAAATACTTTTGTTACCAATAAAGATGTAAGACAGGCAATAAATAACAGAATGTAACCCTATGATCTACATGCGGAAGATCAGGCACACTGAATCACTGTATCCAGTTGGCTCTGCACCTAATTTTCCATTCCTTAATGTAATGTCATCTTGATATTTAATTTACTTTCCAAATACCATTCCTGATCATCTTTTCTTCTTCATGGTCTTTCAGATCTTTCTTGATATTATTTAAATTAATCATCACAGGCAACAGGTAACTATGTCAAAGCCTTGCAATCTGGAAGAACACTTCTGCATTATAAGCTGCTTTTTTTGTTTGTTTGTTTTTAATAATTTTCATTTTATTACCACTATTTTCTATTCAATCTTCCTTGTATCACAGTTTTCTAACTTAACTAGAAAGGCAAATACTGTAGTTACCTTTATAGCAGTTGTGAATTCTCTCCACTGAAGCTGGATCTGCTTCGGCTAGCAGTCACACTTGACACAAATTGAATTTGGTTCTAGATTCTAAATTTCAGATGTTGTTCTTCCTGCAAATGGACTCAAAAAAAAAAAAAAATCCAAATTAGCATGTTGAAGATGAAGTCCATTCTAGCTTTTCTATTCAAATTCCCACCACTTACCTAGTAGTACCATTTTTTCTTATTTTTTGTAGTGTGTGTATATATATATATATATTTT
>NW_010333504.1:0-576 GCF_000700745.2 Antrostomus carolinensis | reverse complement strand
TTTTTTTTTTTATTTTATTTTTTTTTTTAAGTTAGCTAAATTTCTACTTGAAATATTAATCTAGCATAACACAAGAATAGATATTTGGGTGGGAATTGTGTATATGATTTTTAAAATTATATATGATTTTTTAAATTATTATATAGTAAAATTGTTAAGCAACTTAAGAGTGACTGTTCAGAAAGTTCAGAACTGAAGAGTTAAATTACAGCTTGATTTATTTAAAAGTGGATGCATTTTTAATCCCCAGTGGAATCAAATAAAAAGCAGATTTAAGTACATGTCTTTAGATGTAGATATTTGAAATTTTCAATCTAAATCTACAAAATATAAAAAGAAAGGTCCTATGCTATCACTAATCCTTTAACATCTAATGCCAAAGCAGTGTTAAACTAACATGCTTTGGTGTTCCTAAAATTAGTAGATCAATATTAGATATTTTACGTGTAAATCCTCTGCATGCATTTCTGTAATTAGGTCAATAGTACTGATTTTGAAATTCCTCATTTATCAGTTTATGGAAATGGAAAAATAGCCAGTGTTCAAGAAATTTCAAATTTAAGACTTCCTTCACTC
>NW_010333503.1:3538-8176 GCF_000700745.2 Antrostomus carolinensis | reverse complement strand
AGAGCGATGTTTGTGTAGGAAAACACCCTGAAAATCGATTTTATGTCGCAAATCTTGTGTCTAGTTTGGGGTCTGGGTGGCATGAGAAGAAATAAGTTTAGGCTGTTTCTCTTCAAGCAGCTTTGTGTCAGTTCTCTTGAGTGTTTGCTTCACAAACTGTGTAAATATGCTGAATGTGGCAGTTTTTGTGAGCAGTTTCTTTTGCAGCCTGTAGTGAGTCCAGCGAACGCTCTCCTGCACCCTGTGTGTCCCTCAGTGAGGGGTTGCCATCGGCTGTGCGAGGAGAAGGGGATGCGATGGGTTAAACACCACCCCTTTGATCAAACAAAGTTTACAGATATTATGGTGTTTACAAATATTTACAGATATTATGATGTTCAAGAATGTAAGAAAAAGAAAAGGCAGCTCAGGAAGGGTGTAAGGCAAGAACTGGGACCAGTTCTGCAGTACTCCCTGTGAGGGGAAGAAGGACTCTGTCCTCCCTTGGAAGTGGTAGCAGAAGACACCTCAAGCCAGGACAGCACATAGGGTTTGAAGGTGTGGGGAGAAGGAGGATTGTGAGAAATGTAATAATGAGTAGCTTGGGTTGTTATCGAGGGCTGAACTGTGGGAGTAGCCCTGCAGTTGGTGGCGTGTGCTGAGAGTGCAGCTCTTGGGCAAGAGTGCCCCATCCTGCATGGCCTCAACCTCCCTTCGTGGTGTTCCTCCTCAGGTAGGCAGCCAAGAAGTGCAGTAGGCCAGGAGAAATCTTTGGAGGAGATTAAGTCAAGCTGTATGAAGAAAAAACCCCATGATGCTCCAAAAATGCCCAATATTTAATCCAGGGTTGGTATATATCACAGAATCACAGAATCACAGAATCACAGAATCACAGGGGTTGGAAGTGACCTCAGCAGATCATCCAGTCCAACCCCCCTGCCAAAGCAGGTTCCCTACAACAGGTTGCACAGGAAAGCGTCCAGGAGGGTTCTGAACATCTCCAGAGATGGAGACTCCACAACCTCTCTGGGCAGCCTCCACAGTTTTAAAAAAATGAACTAAAATTGAATGCTGCTATGAAAAAAGTGCAGGAAATGCAGACCACACTCCATGTGTGTGTTTCTGAGAAGATGGTAAAGAAAACTCTTCCTTCTCTTGTCTTATTGATCAATCCTCTTCTCCATGCTGCTAAGCTTGTATAGTATGGGTTCTTCGGCATAGCTGGACATTTCTGTGTTGAGTTTGTTTAGCAAGGTAGTGGTGGTGTTACTTTGCTGAGCCTAGCTGGTGGTGGAGGCAAAGGTTTGCTTCGTAAATTCACCTCAGATCTCATGTGTGACCTTGAGCAAATCAAAGCTTAGCTCCATAGTACTCTCAACACCAAACCTTCATGCATTATAAATCAGTCCTATGAAAACAAATAGATCGCCTAAACTATAATGAGATTTCTGAACACCGTGCCCTGGGGAAGATTTTTACTGGACTCTCATTTTTGCCTTGTAAGCAATATAAACATCTTGTCTTTTCTCTTCCACAATTTGCCAAGTCAATACAGAGATTCTCTGTCATATGACCCTAGAAACTGTTGCAGTAAGACTAAATTGCAGAAACAGGCAAAATTATTGCAGTATACATTGCATTGAAGAGCAATTGAAGTAAGCATTGTAGTATACATCGAAGCATCGCAGTATAGCAAAATTATGATGGGAAAAGAAGTCCATCAGCCTTATCCAAATATTGCAGAGCTCTCTACATAAATTTTAGGATTTAGAGCTTTTTTTAGTCTCATTATTATAGTATATATATGTATTGTTGAGTCATTTTGGAACAGATGGTTTCATCTTGTCTGTTGTTTGAAGTATTGACTGAGTTTTCAGGCTCTCTGCAAATAAATTAGACCTCCATGCTATATAAACTCTTATAAGTTCTCAGTCTTTTCCTTGTGTTGACCATAGTTGTGCATAACTTCATGCATTTGTTTGCTTGAGCTTTTGAGCCACACTGGGAAAATTTTTAGAAATAGATAAGGGATGCAGCAACATTAGTCTGGTCCTGCCGGCTTGTTGGATCTCACTCTCTAGTGCCGTTACGTCTGTGTCAAGTGAGTATTCAGTACCACCGCTTGGTATTGTTCGGTATGTCCTGGCCCATTTGCCTCACTCCCACAAGTCAAAAGCCAAAATAACTCTATGGAATTCTGTATAGAGAGTAAATCCAATTGTATCCAGTAAATCCAATGTAAATCCAATTCTGTATATTGGATTTACATTGGTATTGATGAAGCCAAACTCATCATAGAGTGCACCTTAGTGTAAATAACAAATATGCAGTGGGAGGTAATGGAAAATCATCTCAATTGTTTCCCTTTCCTTTGCACTTCGGGTCGAATTCTCCTCTCATTTTCCCCTAGCATAGGTGAAAAGCAGCTCAGCTGAATCCCTGGAACTGTGCCAAAACTGATATAAGTAGTGGAAGTCTTAAGCTATTGTGGACTCTATTGTTTGCGTTGTTCAAAAGGACTGTAGCTGAGTTGATGGACCATAGCTTTCTGTGTATTCATTCTTTATTATCCTTATTTAAAAAGAAACATTAACAAAACATGATGTAGACTACATTCAAAAGTCTGTCTTCTGCCTCTGCTCACTTGAAAAACAAAATTAGAAAAATTTGGAATGAGGATGACTTTGCAAAGCAGTAAAAAGATCAGAGAAATTCTTAGTTAAAAGAAAGACAGAGGAAAGTCTAATGGCACTTATGGAACAATACAGGGTTCCTGGTAGAGTAAAAGAGAGGAGGACTTTGCAGCTTGTGTTCAGAGGCTTGAATGTGATTTAAGTTACATTCTTCTGAGTATAGTGTCAGGAGATCTTTTCCTTTAAGAGTCAGTGTAAGAGCTCGACCCTCTGCTTCTGCCTTCAATTTTACCAAAACCAGTTAACCATTTAATTTGACCCTTCATATATTCTATATACATCTAAAATTTTTTGTGAGTGATAGAAACTGCCCAGCATTTGAGAGGCTCTGTTGCAGAGCTCTGGAAATGAGAGCAGTTGCAGATTTTCTCGTCTCCATCTTCTATCCCAGCAACATGAGCTGCAGGCTGAGCCTAGCCAGCCAAAATGCAGGGCAGGTACGATAGGTGTGGTGAGTGTGCAAGGGTGCTGCTGGCTTTGTCCAAATATGCCCTCACTCAACCTGCCCAGGACCCTGCTGAGGGTGTACTGAAGTGATGTCTGTGAACATTTTGCAAACAACAGCCTTATCCAAACGTCTCCCCAGCTGGAAAGTGATGTGTTACATGTTTCCCAGGGTGCCTTTCCCTTCTCTCTGGGAGACCACAGATATCTCCACGTAGTAACGTGGGCCTTTTCTTTTTTAGGGCTTTAGTTTTTAGTCCTAGTTTTAGGACGTCTTTTCCAATGCCTCACTCCTAGCCAAACAAAATTTTAACAAAGAACAACACATTGCATATTTTTTGTTCCACCCGTGTGACACTGACAAGGTGAAATATAAAAGTTTGGTTTTATGACCCTCTGTTGTTTCTGTAATGAATTATTTTCTTAATACTTAATACAACCACAACCCATGTATGAAAAAGCAGTTCTACAGGCAGTGGGATAACCTTTTCTACCTTTCATTTTTCAAATCCTGGTCCTCATTCCAGCTGTGGCAAGAGGAGCACTCAGGTGAATCAATTCTGTATCAAAGTTTTAGGAGGGCTGCATGCTCTTCCCTTCCAGTTCTTTCACGTTTCCTCTGTATGGCTCATTATCCTATAACAAATGCACTTCAGCCTTTCATTCTCTGCAATCTATCCCAAATCTTAACTTCGATATTATCCAGGTCAGTGGGAGACATGCGTCTCCCAAAGTACTTCTACATCTTTGTCCCACTGCATTTCATCTTTCAAAGCCCAATTTGATCAGTAATAAACTGACCTACCTAACTTCATTTGGAGGAAGTCTTTGTTCTCCAAACCCTAGTCCTAATTGTCCTCCTAGCCAGACTGAAACCTGAGTTAGGTTTATCTATCTGTATGGAAACAAAAAGCATTAGTTAGTTTCCAACTAACTTCCTCATTCTACTTATCTGTGCATCCTGCAGTAAACATTCTTTACGACTCTACCATAACAGTAGCAGTATGCAGAAACAGATCGTAGTTGTATTTTGCAAAAATAAAAAACCCCCAACAACCTAATTTCTCTTCTAAGCCATGTTTCTCACTCTACTTCTCCAAAGCCAACACTTAAAAGTTTCTGAGTTGTAATGTACATTGAATCATAGAAACCTAGAATGGTTTGGGTTGGAAGGGACCTTAAAGATCATCTAGTTCCAACCCCCCTGCCATCAGCAGGGACACCTTCCACTAGACCAGGTTGCTCAAAGCCTCATCCAGCCTGGCCTTCAACACTTCCAGGGAGGGGGCATCCACAGCTTCCCTGGGCAACCTGTTCCAGTGTCTTACCACCCTCCCAGTAAAGGATTTCTTCTTAATAGTTAATCTAAATCTACCCTCTTTCAGTTTAAAACCGTTACCCCTCATCCTATCACAGCATTCCCTGATCAAGAATCCTTCCCCATCTTTCCTGTAGGCACCCTTTAGGTACTGGAAGACTCCTATTGTCGAGGATTGGTTAGCTGACAAGGGTCACATAGACA
>NW_010333503.1:0-3491 GCF_000700745.2 Antrostomus carolinensis | reverse complement strand
ACGATAACAGCATTCTTACGGTCAGCTAAGGCATGGGAACTAAGGGAGTAAGCAACCAAGAATGAGGAACTAGGGGAGGGGTTGATGTTTAGGATAGTGACCAATTAATTAGTTAGGTTACAGAATATGTATGATCTCATTAAGAACTGTATAAGTATGCTGAACGCTAATCAATAAACGAAGCTTGCTGATCGCTCATATTGAGTGCTCAAGTTCTCCCACTGCGACATCCTATAAAGTTCTTACTGTGGCTTTGGAGTCCAGGGCCACTGTCACTCACCCCCTTCTCCTCCAACTGCACTCGTCCTGCCCGGCACAGGCACTGGACAGTGTCAGAGCAGCTGTGCCACCAGTCATGGTCATTGAAGGCCCTGGCCTCCTCCTAGGCAACATCCCTGCATGAGCTGGGTGAGGGGGAACCTCTGCCAGCAACCGAGGAGGCAGGAGGGGACTGGCCAGAGCATGGTGGAGTGGGAGGGAGGCAGCAAGAAGGGCACAGACCTCTCGTTGATTTTGATGCGAAAGTGAAACATGTCTGCCTGGAAGGCCTGTATGAGCAGAGCAGGCAGCAAAAGTGGTGCAGGGCAAAGTGCAGTGCCTGGCCCTGGGCCAGATCTGACATCAGCAGCGGGAGGGGGTCCCACTCACGCCGCCAGAGCTGGGTGGTGGGGTAACAGCAGGGGTAATGTCAGGGGCTGGAGACAATGCTGCCCACCTGGATGCAGTGGTGGTGGGACCAGGTGCTGGCACAGATGGGACAGATGAGGATGTCATAACAGGGTCATCCCACCACTGCCTTCTGTCAGATGAGACAGGGGGTCTGGTCCGGCTGCACTGCCCACACCCACTGCAGTGGCTGGTGCTTCCAAGAGAAGGACCTGTGGGGTGGAGGTGACAACTCAGCCCCAGCTCTTCTCCACCCTGGCCCTGGCTCCAGCCCTGTGAGATGGCTGCACTCCTTGAACTCCCCAAAAAACTGGGAGATGCAGCATTGCTCACTGCCTCAGGGGAAGTTTCAGCGGCATCGCCAGCCCCAGCAGGTGATCGGGGCACCCCAGAGCTGGCAGATGCAGCACCTCTGGGAATGGCACAGAGGCAGCCAGTGTTGGTGCCACATGCCCCCATGGCATTGGAGAGCAGGACGGGGGAGAGGCCAGAGCACCTTCCCATGGTGCGGGAGCCTCTGCTTGCAGAGCTGGGCATTGGCCAAAATCCCCTTTTGCAAGTGCCCAGGGGGATGTTCTGTGCTCACCTTCCTCCTTGGGGACCTGACAATTCATTTTGGCAGTGGGGAGGTGCACAGGAGGGTCCTGCCTGCTCCTCTGGCAGTGCTGTGGGATGGCGGGTGGCGGGGGGCTGCAGCACCCTGCAGTGCTGGGACCTCGGGTCCGTCACCGCAAAGGGCTGTAGTGAAGGAGATGGATGGGCAAGATGACATTGGTGCAGTCGAAGACTGTCCTAATCCTCCAGTATTTGGGGCAAATGGAGCTGGTGGCAGATTGCCAGGGGGGCTGTCTGGCCTGGGGGATTTGTGACTTGGCTCCACAACGCTGTGTGCGGACAGCCTGAGAAACAGGCAACCCCTGGGTGAGATTCTGGCATCATCCCATAGGAACATCTGGGTCATGTTGGGGGCAGGAGCTGAGCCCAGGCTGGGAGAAGCACTGTGGGAGCTCTCGCGGAGCGGAGGCTGCCCTGTCCAAGATGAGTGCAGTGAAACCAGGGTGTGGGGAGGGCAAAGGAGCCCCCGTGGGTCCTTTCTCTTGTGTCGGAGCTCCAGCAGGGACTTCAGACACACACAAAAGTTTTGATAATCCAAACACTTTATTTAGGCATCAGAGCTCCTGACTGCTCATTAACAGGCATGTTAATACCTTTTAAATCGCTTTTGTATTTTCACTTCCTTAGCAAACAAAATTTAGTTTAACAAATGTATGTCAATTAGAATAAATTTTCCTGTTGAAGAAGGATGCAGTTCAAGCACTCTGTTGCACGTCTGGTGCCGGGGGCTGAGCCTCCTGCAGTAGGGTGGCAGCAGGGAAGGGTCAGTTCTTCAGCATCTGGAAGTGTTTCAGATACTCCTGCACCCAGGGTGCCTGGGGCTCCACACACAGCTGCCGCCCTTTCCTGGTGACCAGGCTGCCAGGAGAAAACCAACATTGGGGCACTCGGCTGGGGCATCGGGGTGCCTGTGCTGGGTCCCTCTAGCAGTGCCCCGTGTCCCTGGCCATGCCCCCTTCCCCCTCCTGGCCACCCTCAGACACACCTGGGGCACTGCCCTGGCTGTCACACCCGACCCCTGGCAGTGTTGGGTACTCACATCACCGCTGGCTGGCTGCAGAGGCTGCTGGTGGTGTAGGCAGAGGTGATGAGGCTGCGCGGGATGGGGTGGCGCATGTAGCTGAAGCAGCACTTGGTGGGGATGTTGTCTGTGGGGACAGAGAGACAGCACCAGTGAGACCCCACACTGTGGCAGAGGCTCTGCCTGGGGCTCCCAAGGGATTAACCATCACCTGGGCTGCATCCCTTAGGGATACCCCCTGGAAGCCTGGTGACCACCTGCTCCCATCCCTCCCCATGGACATGAGGATCCCATCAATGGGAACAGGGCTCTCTCCCAGGGAGGGACAGCAAACCTGGCTTCTGGGAGGATGCAGCAACACCAGAGTCATCAAACTGGGCCTCAGCTGAGGTGCAGATGGCCAAGAGGAACAGAGCAGCCAGGGTGGCTACAGGGACCTTCATGGTGCTGCAGAGGCCAAGGGAACCACGAGCAGGGCTGGGAGCTGAGGTGGCTCCAGGGCTGTCCTCTGCACGATGCTTGGCTTCTGCTCCTGCTGCCCTGCTTTTATCCCCCAGGCACTGGGTGGGTGCAGGGTTTCAAGGAAAGAAAATCAGTGCATCATACCAGGGAAATTATGTCAGGATCACCCAGTTTTGCTGAGTTGGAAAAATCAAGGAAACCACAGAAGGGGAAGCACCAGCCCTGGGACTGCGACTTCCAGATTCAAGAGAGAACAAGTCTTACGAGGAGCAGCTGAGAGAACTGGGGTTGTTTAACCTGGAGAAAAGGAAGCTCAGAGGAGACCTTATTGCTTTTTACAACTACCTGAAAGGAGGGTGTAGAGAGGTGGGTGTCAGTCTCTTTTCCCAAATAGCAAGTGATAGAACGAGATGAAATGACCTCAAGTTGCCCCAGGGGAGGTTGAGATTGGATATTAGGAAAATTTCCTTCACTGAAAGGGTTATCAAGCATTGGAGCAGGCTTCCCAGGGAAGTGGTTGAGTCACCATCCCTGGAAGTATTTAAAAGATGTGTAGATGTGGTGCTTAGGGATACGGTTTAGTGTTGGACTTGGCTGTTTTAGGTTAATGGTTGGGATCAATGATATTGAGAGTCTTTTCCAATCCAAACAGTTCTATGATTCTATTCTATGACCTTCATAGTGCTGCAGGGGCTGAGGCATTTGACACCGTCCCACATGACATCCT
>NW_010333502.1:192887-197535 GCF_000700745.2 Antrostomus carolinensis | reverse complement strand
CCCGCCGCGGGTGGAGGGTGGCCGGGGACTGGGGGGGGTTTGCTCTCCGTGGAGCATATGGGCCCGGGTGGGTTCCGGGCTGAGCCGTCGGCCTGACAGCGGAATTTCAGTAGCGAACACGGTGTGTGGAATGATGAGGAGGGGACGTGCCGGCAGCGATTGACATCATTTGGGGATGTGGATGCGCGCAGGCGGTGATGAAGAGTCCCGCGCTGAATTTTCGGTGCTTACATCCCTTCCCTGTCAAAGAAAAAGCCCCCAGATTTGATTCTTGGCTCCTTGACAATGCAGCAAAATTTAAAGCACAAACTGCCTTTTTTTTTCCCTCCCCACTCCGTTGCTGTAAGCCAATCTTGTGACTTCATATTTTGGTTATTACCTTGTGTTATTATGTAACTGCATTTTTTTTTTCCTTGGCAATTAAATAAAATAACTTATTATAAGTATGCTAAGAACATTGCCCCAGCCTGTAGCATTGTCAAATACTGCTTTTCTCATTTCACAACCTGCATAGATAATGGGTTTGTATTGACACGGGCACATACAATTCATTTTGTTGTCTCCTGCATCGTTTCCCGTGTGTTTCTCTATAGTTGCAGAAGAAATTACTTGGCTTGGGTTTAGGGTTTTTGCATCCTGCTGTTTGGAGCTGCAGCAGTGCCCTTTTTTTTTAATGCTGCACTCAGCAGAAGTGCGTAGTGAGACTGTACAACAGTCAGTCCGGCTGTGCTCCTGCCCGTGTATTTCCCAGCACTACGGTCCTATTTTGGGGGGTACCCAACCCTGTCTGAATACAACAGCAATTAGGGGCAGGGTGCTGCGGTGCCACGTAGCAGGTGGTCAGCTGTGCCTTTCTGATTAGTGCTCATATGAGGATTGTGGTTATTACAGTAATTCATTTTAGCTTGGGGGATTCATTTTGAAAATTTGGATTTTCCACTAAGAAGGGATTATCGTTTCTGTGTAGTATGCGTGTTTTATGAAGTAGTGGAGTATTGGTGTGTATCCTGCCTGCTCTCTCCACTTCTCTTCTGTCTGTCTCTGAAATGCACACCCATTTGGACAACACAGGTGCGATGTTGCTTCTCATGCTGGAACCAGAAGTAGATGTAAAAAGCAGCGCGTGCTTAGTCAACAAACAACGCTCATCCTGTCGATGCAGTCTCGCTCTGGTATGGGGGAGTGTGAAGAGTATCCGTCCTTGGGGAGAAAATGCAGGGTCTATTCACTTGTTTGCTTCAGGAGGGTGAGCGGGGAGTTAGCTTAGAACAAAGAGTGGTTGGTCAGATGGCCAGCGCTTGTGAGGAGCGAGCAGCGTGCGAGTTGGTGGTGGATGGTGCGTGGTATCGCTTGTGTGATGCATATGCTAGTGTGTTGTGACCTGAGCTTTGGACTCCTAACCTTTTTAGTATCAATCAGCTCTTTCTCATCAGCTTACTCACTTGAAACCAGAGCATGAACTGATGCACTCAGTGACTTTATCAAGACCTGTCAATATCTGAAATGTGACGGTGATTTATTCGAAAGCAAACTGTGTATATGTGCTCAGAACATCCCAAAGAATTGATTCAAAATCCATACACAGTATTTTAAACGCATTCTAATAAACAACACGGTATTTATTGTATTCCAATAAATAACTGGCTGAGAGTTGTGTTACTGAAGTGCATCTTTCTGTGGCTTTGTTTCATGTACGTGGCACGCGATCTGGCATTCTTGGTGATTGCGAGATAATCCCCGTGAAGCTTCGCGGAGTTTCGCGTGCACTGTGTCTGACGCTAAGTAGTGTTCGTTCAAGGTAGTGCTAAATCCTTCTCCTTGCCTCCTTTTGAATAGGCTTCTTACCAACAATGCAATTGCTGGAATAAATAGCGCCAGTGGAATTTTAGTTTATTATCAGCTTTTTGAAATACCACAAAAGATGTGGTTGTGGTGTAGTGGGGGGGGATTCAAGTTGTGATGGTGGTGAATAGTCGGTGTCAGGCCAGGAGTTGGTCTAATGGAGAGGTTGGGTCACCTATTTTTTTTCAAGTTGTTGGCAATCTGTCTTGTGGATGCAGGCATTAAGGTTGTCCTTGTGGTTTCAACTCTGAAAGCTACTTTAAAAAAAAAACCCAAAAATCCTGCAAGAGAACCTCCCCATTCCCTCACCACTTAAGCATGTTGTAAACTTCAAACCGGAGGGCTTTTAGTAATTAAAAAAAGCAGTTACTCCAAAGTATCTTAGTTTGTGATGATGGACTTTGCTGGAGAATGTAGCTTGTCTTCTTCAGTGACTTTATTTTATGTTCTTTCTACGTGCATCTCTGGTCCCAAGTGTTACCTGCTTGGTTTCCCCAAAACTTAGGGGTCTGGCTTTCAGCATCCACAGATCGTTGTCTTTGTGGGCCCCTATAGACAGGGAGGAGAGCTTGGGCCTTATAGGAGTGCTCTCCCTCCTGTTCTGTAGAAGGGATGCTAAGCTGAAGCATGCCTTTGTGAACACTGCCCAAAACAGTTTCACTGGGTATCCAAATATACTCGTGGCCTCCACTAGTGGATCATACCTGCGGCTGTCACAGCTTTCCAGTGTATACAACTGGGAACCATCAGTGGACTGGGAGTCACTGGCACCTCAGATGCTCCCCAGTCTCCAGTGGCAACTGCAGTGCTGGGAATGTTGCTGTCGGGTTGGTTGGTGTTTCCCCTCACATCGGCTGGTGGGATTAGCTGGAGGATGGTCCTGCTGGTACCAGTTTCTGGCTCTGCCTCTTAGCATGAAAAGGAATTGCAGTGGCCCCTTTTCTTCAGGATGTCTGTTGTTTGTTTACGCTCAGCGGCTTTCTCGGTTTTGGCAATAAGGAGATGAGTCAGTTTTGCTTCTGTTTAAGGCTTTTTTATTTTTTTTTACCCGTTTCTCTTGTAAGACTTCATGTGCTGTTGTGATTCTGCAATGGCTGAGTGGCAAACACTGCAGTTGTACTTGGTTTAACTCCTTAAAAGTACATTTCTATTGGCCTTAGATATCATGAATATTAATTCTAATGAAGCTTAAAACAGGCTAGATCTTGCATACTTATAAACTTGTCCTAAAACACAGCAATATTTTAGTTTCTACTGATAACCTCAGGAGGGTGAGAGGCATGCAAACAGGAAAAATAAAAGCACAGCCAGTAGCAAAGGGCAAGCTGAGATCTCACCTACTCCAGTCAATGTTTTCCAGCTGAGATTTGAGGCCAGGGAGATCTTTAGAGTTAATTAAGAAGAACTGGCAAGGTTCTTTGATGTAGGGGAAGCCCAGGGTCATTTTTATTGCAGGTAATGAATGGTGGCTAGGTAGCAGTCTAATGGGCTTGTGAGTCAGTCTTGGAGGTTTTGATCAGCTATGCCAAGGCTAGCATATCTCATCGTCAGTTCTGAAGTAGGAGGTTTAGGTTCTTAAGGCAGGGCTGGCTCCTCAGGAGATGTTGGGGCTGTCCCTTGGCAAGATGGTGTCCTCATCTCAGGTGTTTGTAGGTTCACCAGTACATGGACTGGTAAGACTGGTCCAAGCTACAGGCAAAATAGGCTGTTGTCATGGGCAGCAGACTGCTGGGGGCAAGAGTTGGGTTGAAGCCAGGGCAGCAGCTGAGCCTGAAGCAGGGTTCCTCTGCTGCAGGACCTGTTCCAGCTCCTGTTTGTCCTCTCCTCTCCCTCCAGTGATGGCATCAACAGAAACATCAGATCCTCAGGACTCTCCACTTTATCATCTCACCCTTCTTTTCCATGAGTTAGGAGCAGCCTAAGCTTGATCCCAGCCCCTCATCTGTTTGTCCAGAACATTGCCTACGATGCAGATAAACCTTGAGATGGCTTGGGGGCTGGGGTGGGGGGAGTGATATGGCAAACTGTTCCTTTTAGACCTTAAAAAAGGGGGAACCCTGGTGTTCTCATTTGAAATATGGAAGTAACCGATCAGCGCTGTGCTCCCCGGGGAATCGCTGAGCTCCATTGTATTGCAGAGTTGTTTGAGGACGAGGCAGTGTTCCTTTACTGCAGAGCAGAAGGTCTGTGGGAGAGCATGTGCACAGCAGTTGGGAAGGCTTTTATTGAGACCTTTGCTGAGGTTTCATTTCATATATGTAGCAAAACAAGCCTGCTCTTTCACACTTTCCAGATATTTTTATATTCCTCTACAGATGCTTGTAGAACACCAACATTTATTTGGTTTGAAGCCTGAATTGAAATTCCCAACCAATGTCTAGAGGCAAAAGGGAGAGAAAAAAAAAGCAAGTGTTTGTCCCAGAATTAAAATCCATTTAAATTTGAGAATTGTTAACCCATGAAATAGTAATGTGTTATAGAATGTCTCTTGGACTGAATCACTTGTGTTTAAAATGGAACATGTTCTAAAAATAAATGGGTAATTGCTTCAGTGTAGTCAATATGGAATTTAGAGATGACTGACAGCGATTTGTCATCTGTCTCCATAGCAGGAGTCATCTGGGAAGTCTGTGATGTTAAAGGCATTTGTTTCTATTAGCACCTTTTAAAGTAGTTTTGTTAATGAGCTCTTGAACACCAGGACTGAAATCTGTCATGTGGTATAATTAACTTCTCCATACCATAGGAAAATGTGTGCCATGTGCACCTTCAATTACCAAATCAGGTTTCTCAGGTCCTGAAATGT
>NW_010333502.1:179922-192877 GCF_000700745.2 Antrostomus carolinensis | reverse complement strand
TTAGAGAAAGGAAGATCATGCTGTTGTTCTGGTGCCAACAAAATGCTTTCACATGTCTCCATATAAAATTTAGGATGGCATCCTGCAAACTTGGGAAGATCTGATGTCACGTACCTGCTGTGTGCTTTTTTGTAGTGAGAGAGGCTGATGGATACTCCTCCCAAACATGTGTAAGCAGAAGAGGTGGAGCAGGAAATGCTTTTCCCAAGGGAAATAGTAGAGCAAGAGAAGGAGAATGCTGCTTGAGATGGTCAACTAAGTTCTGTTGGGTTTTTTTTTTTTACTGTATGCTGGTGAAATGCCTGGGTGCTGGTTGCATGGAGCTGATGGGTTAAGGAGCTGTTTTCTGCATCTTCAGTGTTGCTGTGAGTCCTCTTCCTCCCTGAAACAAGCTATCCTGCCAAAGTCTGGCTCTTTGGCAGAACATACGTTGTATGTTGTGCAGGCTTTGCTAACCTAGGTCAGAAGCAATGAAGTTGGGGATAATCCAGCTTTGCTTGTGAGCTGGATCCCTGTTGTAAGGCACTTCCTGAACCGTTTGAATTGCAGTCCTCCTTCCAGCTGGACACTAGAAGTGTGTGGGAGGCTACCTGCCTGGGCATCTGTGGGCATGCTTACAAGAGCTTGACAAACTACTAGGGTGGATGAGATCATCTGATGTCCCAAGCTGGTCCTTGGGCAACTAGATGCTTTCCTTTGAAATCTGGGCCCTGTCAAGATTGATAATGTTGTTAAAGTAGGAGATTGTCTTGTGCCTACATCTTAATGTAGCCTCAGGAAAATTTGAACTTAGAATTCACAGTCTAATGCAGAACATCCATCAAGTGTTGGGTTATTTGTCAAGTGTCTTTAATGATGTGTAAAATTAAAAAAAAAGCAATGGGAGAGACCTTCTGGTTTTTAATACAAATACATAGATATACTTTCTTGTGCAACTGCATGGCTGCCTGAAGAAGACAAAGACAATGATAACAGATTTAATCTCTGAAGCAGCATCTTGATTTAAATGGCAAGGTTTAGTTGCTACATGCGCAACGTGAAAAGGGGGGAAAGGGGATGAAATATTTAATCTCAGTCAGAACACACGTTTCCAAGATAATGCTGTTCAAGATTCATGAAAGGTCCATTAGCCATTAAGTTGTCTGCTGCCTTGGTTACAGGCTTGTGGAAGCTAGGTAGGGATTTGGATCAAGATCTTCTTGTGAACAACTTAAGTGGCTTAGTTTGAGTGTGCCTTGCTCTCAAACAGCAGTCAATGGGAGGTCAGTACCGTGATGCAGAAATACTACATACGTACCCTGAGTCATAGCAGAGACCTGATGCTGAGATAAGGTGTTATAGAGTCAGATTCTTTGGTCTAAAAGTGAACAATGCTCCTCCTATGTGAACTTTGAAGGGCAGTGCTGTCTGGCCTTCTGTGATTTTTTTATTTTTAATTTTTTTTTTACAGATCTGAGTATCATAGGGAAGCTGGCAGTTTGCTGTGCCAGTGTGAAGCACTGACATTTCTTTCTCACTGCTCTAGCAGCAGGCTGAAGCAGGGACAACCATAGGAGTTACTACCTAGACCAGGTATTAAAGGCTAATGAGCTGAAAAATATTTTCTCCTCTTCTTTGTAGGCTAGAAAAGGATTCCATTGTAGGAGCACCTAGTCCTGTGGTAGAACTTCTCTCCAAGACCCATCACTGTGGTGGCTTCTAAGAGTTAGGCTACCTGATTTACCTTCTTTGTGCTCTCTGCTTTTTAATGTTCCTTAAGGATTTTCCTTTGTGTGTGAAAAGAAATTACCCAGGTTTTTTTCATGTCAGCAAAGCTCCCATTAAAGAATAATTTCCCACCTGACTAAAGGCAGACTTTCAAGTTGGTCAAGAAAACTTTCAGTTGGTCAAGAAACTGCATGCTGGTGTAGAACCATTTCCTGCTCTTGAAATTTGACTTTGTATTATTACTCCTTCATGCTCCTCAGAACTGTCACTCTCAAAGCATCCTCTCTGCAGATTTTCAAAGGCTCTCCCTCTCTGTGTGTGAGGTTTGCATTCTCTTTGATAGTCTCCTTCCCCCTTCAACCTTCCCACTCCCCAAGAACTGAGTGGTTGCAAAGGACTCTTGTTCTTGCCAATGCACGTTGCTACACAAATAGCTGTTCCCCGGCCGTGAAATCTTATGTCTCAGACAATTAAAATGTGAGTTAATAAATCAAACTAATTCTCTGTACCCAATAGCGTGATGTAAGCTAAGTGTCTGATTTTGAGGAATTATATTAGGGCATTTCTAATTAAAAACATGTATCACCTAATTGTAAGTGTCTCAATTCTTAAATATCTGTGTCTTTTGCACTCAAGTCTGTCTAAAGCAGGAGCAGATGCAGAGAGGGTACTTGCTTATCCTAAAGTGCTTAGGGCAGTTTACAAACCTGAGGTTAGAAAGATTTTACTGTTGCTGGGGAGGGAAGGAAAAAGTTTGGGACATGGGAGCAAAAAACCAAGCAATCATGCTGCAGGAAATTCAGCAAAATTGTAGCAAAAGTGTGATAAAATGTTCTGGGTGCTTCTGAGGGTTCAACATGCCAACCGTGGTGCTGAGGTTTGGCTGGAGGTGGATCCTAGAGGAGGGTGGAAGCAGACAGCACCTCCTAGAAATCTGAGCTAAGGATGAGCTGCTCAATTTGCTTGTTGGAGCTGCATGGTAACTTCTAGGTGTCAGCTGTCTTGTCTTGTCCAGCTTGGAAGATCATCACAAGCCTAGGGATGTTGCTGCAGAACTTATAGAAAGGGGCAGTCTGCCCTTATGCCCACTTCCGTTGTGTGCAAAAGTGGCTTTTTGAAGGCACCATGCAGAGTGTCTCAACCCTCCTCCCTCACATTTTCTTTTTAAAAGCAAACAAACAACAAAAACCACCAACAAAGCAAGAACAACGATGGCAACCAAAAAACTCACCCACCATCACGAAACACCAACAAAAATGTCTAAGGCTCTAATTGGAAACAAGCAAGAAACAATTTCCCAAAAGATCATATAGGAAGAAGTTCCTGGGTTACAGAAAAAGGATGGATATAGGGTTGTGGGGGAGAGGTATGTTTAAACCTCTACTTGGAGTGGGGATACAAATGTTTCTGGTAGAGCCTCTGCTTCTGTAAAGTACCTTGATTGCCTGGTTCATATCAGAGTGACTTTATAATGGTTATCAAATGTGGATTTCGTACGTGTGCGTATGAATCATTGGTTGGTAAAATACAATCCTGAGGTTTGGACTCAGAGTTAAAGATATGCCTGTTTTGACCTATTTTTCCCAACCCAATTCTGCCAGCTCTGTGCATGCACACACGATGTTACTTGCTTGGGGAGTCCCCCTGACTTTAGGAAGACACTGCACCATAGGACAGCTGGTACGTAACGGGTGGTGGCAGGCTCAGGGTTTGCATGAGGTGGGCTGTCAGGATAGCTCAGCAAGGGGAAGACATGGAATAGGATGTTTGAGGAGGAGTCTACGGATTTAACACTGTTATCTAGTAGTGCAGGAAGACTCATTGTGAATAATATGTTTGGCTGACTTGTGACCTCCTCGTTACAGCTCTGAGAGATGGACAGAAGATCAATCTACTTGATGGCCTTCTATTAACTCACTGGAAAACCTAGTTCATCTCCTTCAGTTACCTGGACCAGAAGGGATAAAAATGCTGCAGTATTGCTAATCCAAATAATCCCTGTGGGACCATGAGAGGGGCCTCCCCCATGCTGAAGTGAAAGGTGATAAAAGGGCCTTAAGCAAGAGAAGATCTAAGCTGCTGAGTCTACGTGGCATATTGCAAGCTTACCAGCTTCCATCTGAGGATATTATAGCTGTGTCTGGTGCAGCACTGCACCAAAAAGAGGTATGACAGATGAGCTCCAGTTGGCTGCATGCAACTGGTTTCTGTGCAGGGTTCCTGCTCTGCGCTCCCCAGGGCTTTCATTTCCAGCATAGTGCAGGCAAAAGCAGCTGCATCTCTACCCCCTTGGTGTGCTTCTGCCCTGTGTTAGGTGCAAAGCTGGTTACCAGTGCCTGAAGGGAGGCAGGTCCTCAGATAACCCAAAACTGGTGTGTTGGGTAGGGCCTGTTGCTCAGGGTGGAGCTGCCCTCTCCAGGAAGAGGCGTTATTATTTCTCTTGCAGTTGATTTAGATTGAACCTAGATCTGTGACTTTTCAGGAATGTGCCCTAACAGGCAAGGAGCTCCTGCAAGTGTGTGTGAGTATGGGACATGATTTACACACCCACCTGTCCTACATAGAACAGGTTTGAAGATTCATTGAGGCAGAGAGCAAGAGGGAGCATAACTCTGATTTAATGGGTAGAGGGGGAGCTTCTGGATTCCTTGGCCAAGGGCTGGCTCATGTTTTATACGCAGAGCAGCAAGTGGCAGGTCAAGAGTGGTGTTTCTGGGATGCACAGGAGCAGAACTCTAGGTCCCCAACTCCTGTTGATGTTGAAAGCAGGGTTTGGTAGCAATGAGTACCATTTTCAACTTGAATGCCTCAATTCTGCATAAGTCCCATTCATTTAATCTGACCCAAAATATCTATGTTTAGTCTAACAGTCTTCTAAACTCTGTCTTTATCCACACCTCAGTGGTGTGCCCAGTGGGAATCTGCATGTTTGTTTGGCTTGTTTTATACAGTAGTTTTCTGAGATGAATTCTGGTAGCTAATGGTGAATATGAAAACTTTCAGATGCAAACTCCTGTATAATAAGATAACCAATATAATTCAGTTAGAGCTTTGATAAGCAACTGATTATATGTGGTAAGCAGCTCTTCAAGCCTCAGAGGCCCCTAGGATCTGAGCTCAGAAGGCTGTTGGGCTTACCTCCACAAGTTTAAGAGCAAGAAGATGTAGCTGAAAGACTACTTGAAAAATGCTTTTCAGATGCACTATTTGGCCAAAACCATTGTCTTTCCATAACCCTTTCCCTTGATCCCGTGTTCATGGTCTCTGGTAGGTGGTAGGCAGGAGGAAGACTTTGCAGCCAAAGAGGTCTTAGCTGGACTTGATGTAAATTGAGGATTTCTCATCAGGCGAGCATAGTTAACACTGCAGTTTATGTTTAATTTTAAAAAGTTTGCTCCCTCTCAGACCTTTTAGGGGTTTCCCCCCCCAGTTTTTAAAGCAAGCAGAGGGTAAAAAAAACTTTGTGCTTGAGTAAGCAAGCAAATTCTGGATCTGCTGGAGGCAGCAGGTCTTCTGTCTAATAAAGAACCATTGTTTTGGAGGAAGATCACATTTTAGGCCAGAGAGCCTTGGTGTTGAGGAGACTTTCTTAGAGGCCACTAACCAAGTGCCATGTTCCTCCTGTTGCTGTGGCACTTCATATTCCTGCAGTGCTGTTCTCTTGGGCCTTGTCTTTGTAGTCCAGCTTCAGGTGTGGTTCAGGAGCTTGGAGCAGCCCTTGGCAGCCCTGCTGAATGCTGAGTCACAGGGAAGAGCTGGAGGCACAAGTATTGCTCAGATCTGTGCAGTGCTAGTGGGTTATCTGCTGAAAACTGGAGACCCGCCACAAATCACGTGCATTTCTTCAGTTGTTGATCAAAACTGTTTGGTGGTATGATTGATGTTTGTCTTCAGATAGCTGGCCCTTTGAGTAAAGAGCTGAGCCACACTGAGGCTACCAAGCCTTTAAAATAATATACATAAAAATCCACATCCTTGCATATATTTTTTTAATGCATTTATGTGCAGACCCTTGTTTTTGACTCCTTTCCTTGGGGTCTCTCACTCCCAGTAAAGACAGGTGACCTGGCAGGAGCAAATATAATGCACTGCAAACCATGCAGCATAATTATCTTCTCAAAGTAGCTCTGGTGCATGCATGTGTGGGAGGGAGGGAGGGAGGGAGGCATCTTTAGTGGGGCTGCGTGAAAATTTGCCAGTGGAACAGTTTTCTGTCAAAAAAAAAAATTAAAATTGCTGTTTTAAACAGAATCAAAATGTTCCTCATGAGAATGTGTTTGTACTGCAGCTGGCAGCTGTTCAGAGGACCTGGAGCCCTGCAGCCTTGTTTAATGATCCCATCCAATTGGGAGAGATCAGAGATGGTGTGACAAGGTGCTGGTTGTTGTTGTTATGCTTCAACTATAAGGAGAACTTCAAAATGCTTCCATTTCCCACAGTGCAGAAAACAAAACGTGATCTACACTGCTTTATACAGCCATTTCTTAAAAACTATCTGTTCTTTCCAGTTCACATTGGCATTGTCATGGTAGTGTTGTACTATTGTATTTACTTTCTGGAAGCCCAGGACCCATCTCATCGCTCTGCTGAGTTCATTGAAATCACTGATCTTGCACTAGGGATGCATTTGGCCTGTGAGGTCTTAAAACAACTGTGGAAGGACTCACTCTGTGCTCATGTGAGACAGAGACCACACAGACTTTTTAGCTTGTGGTTTTTGTAACACTTGTGCACTGGAAAACAAAAGTGAGGGACACTTCACCCCCCCACACACACATAATTCCTTTTTCACTTAAAAGGGTCACCTTGAACAGTTCTCTGCTCCCTTTTTTTTAATGCAATTTTTCCAATTTAGATACAAATGTAACTTTAGCAAGGTGGGTTTGGGGTGTTTCCCCATCCCAGTACTGCTGGGAGCAATATTTTTTCCTCATTATTTCTACTTCACTTCCCTTCCCTCCACCTCACAAACACCTTTTTTCTAGCCATTGGAGGCTAATATTGTCTGTTCTCTCAGCTTTTTTGAAGTCTAAGCTGTTTGGGCTTTCAACCTCAGCTGGCACAAACCAAGTGTAGTGCTGCTGTTCAGGCCCTTCTGGTTTCAGTGTGGTTGGAATTTCCTTAGTTTTGGTTGCAAAAAGGCCTGTGCTTTGACACAGCTGATCTCTTACTTAAGGTACAGCAAAGGCAAATGCTCTGCAGAAGATTGTTCCAAAGTGGTCTTCATCAAGGAAAGAAATGTCCCTTTTTTGGCTTAAATTCTCCTTTGGCAGTCAAACCAGGTGTCAGTGCAATGGACAGAAAAATGGCTTCAATTAGTCTTATGGTTTCAGCAGCTTTTTTTCCTCCTCTTTGGTTTGTGATTTGTCTTGTTCCTACAAAGACCTTTTTTTTTCCCCCCCCTTTGCCCTGTGGGTGGCTCTGGGGTGTTGAAGCCCATCCTCTAGCTGCTTAATCTGTCAAAACACCACTGTGGCAAATGTATTTTCATAGTGTGAACACTCACCAGTGTATTTGTTGAACAGCTGAGCTGTTCCTTGTTCAGAGCGCGCTGTACCACAATAACACAGCAGCTTTCTCATCTCCTAAGTAAGATGAAGAACAAGAAGGTTAATGAATCTTTTTATTATTTTCAGACTTTCTCATTCTGCTTAGTTCACCACTTTGTTGTGCTTATTTGCTTGTCTGCATGTGCAGACAGCCTTTGGTCTTTCCCTGGCCCTACACCCCTTCTGCTGGATGATGGGGTCCCTGCTGTGTCACTGCTTCCCTGGCTCCAGGTATCCATGTAGCCAGAACTAGTCTTAGAGGTGTCAAACTCTGTCTTCCTGTGGATGAAGCAGAAAAGGAAAAGCAGAAACTTTTATCACTGTGCTTAATGTTTTTATAAGCTGAGTGTAGATAGCCAAGTACTAAATATGAAAGATAATTCTATTTTGAAAAGTTCTTTTGCTTTTCCTTTAAGGTTTTGCTGTCCATGGATGAAAATGGGAATCTTTCAGAGATCCTTGTCATGTTCTGCCAGGCACACTTAGCCATTGTCAGTTTGTGGACCCTAAATCTTCAGACCTCTTAAATGCTCTTGTAGCAGGGATGTGAATGCCCTTGTAGAAATGTCCTACCTGCCATTCAACTATCAATGTAACTTGCATTCTTCAGGCCTCACAGTTTAAAAAACAAGGGTGGTTTTTTTTTTCCTTATGTTTAAAGGGAATTTTCTATATTTCAGTCTGCCTGTTGCCTCTGGTCCTGTCACTGGACGCCACTGAGGAGAGCCTTGCTCAGTCTGCCTCGCTCCATCCCACCAGCTATTTCTGCACATTGATCAGATTCCCCCTGAGCCTTTTCTTCTCCAGGGTAAATAATCCCAGTGCATCCCTCTGCTTTTCTAACCACTCTTTTCTGCATGTTAGTCATTCCCTTGGGTCAGGACATACATTTGTGTGGCTGCGTGGACAGCTGCAGCAGGGATGTGACCCAGAAGTAACCTGTTATTTTATTCCATGTGGTTTTAACCCAGATGAGATCCACTTGACTGTTCTGTGAATGCTTGTGGCAGTGCAAGCAAACACCCAGCAAAGGCTGGGTGAGGGAGTGAGAGGAAGGCAAGGTGTTTCTGTTTGTGGAAGGGTCAGCTTATGCTGGTTTAAAGTGTTTGTGACAGTAGTCACCTGTGTGGACTGTGAACTAATCTGAAGACCTAAGGGTAAAAATCTTTGGTCTAGACTTACCTAGAAACCAAGGAAATAGAGGTAGAAAATAACTCTTCTATATTTCTTCACCCCCACCCCAAGCATTTTCTGTTAAGAAACTTCCTGAACAGGTTGTGGTTCTGTGGATTTAATACCCTTCAGTACAGACCTGCTCCATGAAATCTCTTCATTTCCTTGAACCTATCTACACTTTTATTGTAATTTGAAAATGAATTTCACACCTCAACTACCTATTGCATTAAGAGCCACCTCCTTTATGTTGTGAACCTGACTCTTAGCACGTTCTCTTGATGTTCCCCCTTCTTGTATTGGAAGAGAAAGTGAATTATTTTCTCTTTCAGACTCGTGAGTGGAAACCTCTGTCATACCTTCCCTCAGTTGTCTTTTATCCTTCCCTGAATCTTCTCCCCTGCCTTTATTTTTGGAACCTGCATACCTTTCCTCTCCTAATTTGTTACCATTATACTGTGCACTCCTATTTTTCAGATACTCCTTTTGCATTAACTCCCAAACTAATACTCTTTTAACTCCAATTCCCTAATGTGCAGTTTTGCATCTTTTAGTGTAGCTCTGTGTACCCTTTGCAGTCCTGTTTCACTGCTGTCTCATCTGAATCCAGCAGTTTCTTGTATGTGGACCCTTCTCCTCTTGTCACCCATATTTTGGTCGTGGACTTAGGTTTTGATTTTTTTTTTTTAATTAGCCCAAATTCAGCTCTGTTCTCATGTGATTGTTGAATGTAACTTTCTGTTCATCTCCATTGCCAAAAATCTTTGCCTATGACTTGTCAATTTTTATCCTTTTCTATAGTAGTCTTCACATCATCAGCTTTCTGCAAGTTAAAATTTTGCTGTCAGGGCCTTTTTCTCCTCTGTTCCATTTTATTTGAATCCAATTTTTGTCTATTTATCTTATTTTTATCTTCATGGACCTGTTCATACTGCTGATTCTTAAATACACATTCTGAAGCCTTCTGTCCCTTCTTTTGCTAGATAATTAACATGACCAAAGTACTTATTTCTGCCATTGGTGTGGCAACTCTCTTCATGCTACTTTCTCTACTCAGTGAGCCAGTGGTAAGGGACTGCTTGAGTAGTTTATGACTTTATTCCTTCAGATCCTTCCCACATATTTACTACTATAAAATGCCTATTGCAATAATATCTGTAACCTGCTGTTAGGTATTTATCTTGTCTATGTGAGGTTATCAAGTTTTTGGTGTACAGATACTGCCTGGATAATTTGCAGCTCGGGGCTGTACCTTGCATTTCACAGTTGTATCTGGTGTTAGCAATTTGTGAGATAATTGTTGCTGATCTTTTAGACACTTTTAACTTTGCCTTTTTAGTAGGTGATATGATATTTAAATCTGTATCAATGAGTTTGATTTGGGATTTTCATGCCCAATTTGCTTATTGGGATTGTTACAGCTGTTAGAGGCTGCTGAGGGGTCTTGTCCTTTTCGATGGATATTCTGAGGTTCTTTCTGCCCCTGCTGTATTATGTGTATCTCACTAGAACTGTCTAGAATTGAGCCCTCTTGTGTCAGTGGAATAACTGGACTCTAGCTGGGAGAGGGGCTTGGGATGGACTATTCTGTATTTTAAGGTCAGTTGGGTTTTCCTGTGATTATATTGCTCTCAAGAAAGCCTCGATGCAAACTTCAGCAAAACAGCTGGAACTGGATAATGTAAATATCAGCTTTTATCTACTGCAGGGTTTTTAGTGGCAATAGAGGACTGGAATTACTGGTCACTGTTTCTGTGCTGATTCATGTTAACCTTTTTAAATTTTTCTTGCAGTGTGTGTTGCTACCATTGTGCCCACCTCTCTTCCTGGAGAGTTTAGTTTTGCTTTAACAGAAGGGCTGTATATTGTTAGGTTCAGTGTCACAAGCAGGAGTGGTTGATTCATCATCACCAGCACATAAATGTGTAATGCAATGTACTTTTTGGAAAGCATAAAGGGTGATTGTATATCCAGCCAATATTTCTCTCCATAAGGACTGAAAAATCAGGAGTTGGACTCCCTGCCAGTGTAGGAATTTTTAAGGTTTCTGATTTGCAGACTTTCTGTTATGGGATCAGGATGTTTACAAGGTTTATGATTTGAAGACTATCAGTACGTGCTGGCTGGAGATTTGTGTCTGGAAAGGAAAGCTGAGGTATTTTTCCTTGACCCTGTGAGTACAGGTACTGTGTATATTAGGAAAAGCATCAGTTTTTATTAAACTCAAAGTGCTGCTCCCACAGGAATGCAGTTAGATTTGGGGGTCTTTCTCCCCTTTTTGCAGACAAACTCTGCAAAGTTTGAGATGGCAAGAAACAACCTTTTCTTTTTGCTTTTTAACTTGGCTATGCTTCACTTTTTCCTTTACAGACTCTTAAGCGTTGGTGTGTGGCCTTTTATATGTTTATTTAACAAACATGAATGTTAATAATTTAAGAAGAAAAATCCTCTCATCTTCTGAGGGTTAATCAAGGGAGGAACTTCCTAACCCATGAAAGCAGGGTGAGACTGTCTCTACTCTGAAATATTAAATAAAGGAATCAAAGGGAAATAATACCCTGTGATGACACCTCAGGCAAGATTTAATTAAGAAAATGAAATTGCATTAAGAGTGACCCATTGTGGACTGCCAAAAAGCCAACAGATGAGAGAGAAATTTCTTAGCAGTGTCTGCCCATCGGTAAGAGCTTGCACAGTGTACCAAGCCTGTGAGATATGATGCTCAACAGAGTGGTTTAAAGCAATGTTTAATTACCTGATTGATTAAAATTGCCTTTAAGTTCAGTTCTGCAGGGAGCACATGGAGTTTGTGAAATGGCTTGCAAGTTCTGGGGATCAGGGCTGGTCAGGTCTCTGCTCGTGCCTTGCTTTGACTTGGTACTGATTAGTTACCTGCAGTTCAGAGCTACCAACTGTCTAAAGGGAGCTGCTGTCTGGTGCATGACATGGGTTGAAGAGCGCTTATTCCATAGCCATGCAGACCTCCTGTGAAGTTGTACCTGGGGAGAAGCAGGGAAGTTCTCCAAGACTTCAGCGGGTTTGTGTTGCTTTACATCAACGGGGTTAATTTTTGTGCCTGTTGGCCAGAAGCAGTTTTGCACTGACTGAACCCCAGAGATGCAGGGGCAGTGAGCTGCTTGGCAGGAGATCAGCCAGGGAGTGGCTACCTCTGTGTGATGGCAGATATGAAGAAAGCAGAAAAATCTGTTTCTCTTGGGCTCCTGGTGCCCCAGGTCTGTTAGAGGCATGAAAGGAAGCAGCTTGCCTCTGCCCTCAGAGTGACCAGGTTTTGTAAAGCCCAGAGCTGTGCACTGGGGGAGGGTGCAGCCAGGTTCTGCTCTTGCCTCTCCAGGTGAGCGTTGTTTCCTGATTCACAGCTGAGGTTTGAATTGGGAAACTCTGTGCAAAGAGCATATGAACTGAGGAGGAGGGAATGCAGGGAACCTAATGCTTGACCCTTCACTCCCCTGGGCAATGCTTTCGAAATATATTTGACTCACGGGGTCTTGAACAAACCAGGGAATGACATTTAACAGATAAAAGCTGTGAGGATGGGTCTGATGTCTGTACTAACACATGTGATGTAAGTCAGCACTCATCCCTGTGCTAGGGCTGAGCAGTTTCTCTTGTGCCCTGCAGAGTCTGGCTCCCCAGAGGTCTCTCAGCTCTCTGGTAATTACACTGGCATTCCCTCACTCTCACCATTAGTGTAATGGGCAGCAGGAACATCATTTATCCCTTTGCTCTTGAGTGACTATTGCTTCTATAATCTCTTTTGCATTAAACTAATGGCTGACTTGTGTATGCAGTTTTTCTCCCCCTCCTCACATGGTGAGGAGGGTACCTGTCATTTGCTGTTGTCACATTTGTCTTTTATTGCAGATGAAAATAGAGAATTTGACAAGAAGCTAGAGCAACTGTCATATCTTGTTGTGTCCCACAATCTTCTGCAAATCTTAGTAAAAGTATGCAAATAATAGAAAATGCCAGCTGAAAAAAAAGAAAAACACCCCCACATTCAATTACTTTGTCACTGTAATTCCTCAATTGCCAGAAAGCAGATTCTTATCACAAGCAGTCATTTTACCCGGCTTTTATTTGTTTATCTTTCAGTTAGAAGTGATATTTAAAGTATCTACTTGATAAAATTGGAGTAGTGACCATTTCCAAGCCATCCCTTATGAAGAGGAAGAAAAATTTTGCTTACAGGTACATTATGTCTTCCACTGTCTTTCACAGTGAATTAACAATGATTTTACAGACCTGCTTCATCTTTGGATTTAAAACATCATTCCAAGAAACAAGCACCTTCTTTTTTTTTTTTTTTTTTTTTTTCTCCTTTCCCTTTGGTCAGTCCTACTGGCCCTTCTGTTTGGCCATCTTTTAATGAAATGTAGTGCCTATAGATGAGTCCTTACCAGCCCTGTTCTTGGGAAATAGGTTTTATAGAGCACAAACTGAGAACAGAATAGAAATACAGAGCTGGAAGTAACCTGTAGAGGCAGGAGCAACGATACCTGCGGCGC
>NW_010333502.1:153503-179851 GCF_000700745.2 Antrostomus carolinensis | reverse complement strand
GTCTTTATTGTTAGGAAGTTTTTTGTAGTGTCTAAGCTGATTCTTGCTGTGGTGTAATCAGTCCCATCCACTGTGGCCATAAGAGAAAATAACTCTTTTTTTTCTTCACAGTAGGATCTTAAATACTAAACAGTGTCACTTGCACCATTCTTCCTACTTCCACCCCCCCCCCAATTTTGCTAACCAGTCCCAGTTTTATGTATATCTCTATGGGTTGTGTTTTCCTGAGTTTTGCTCTTTCCTGTGGCTCTCCTCTGGACTTGCTCCAGCTGGCTCATCTTTTTCTTCAAATGCAGTGCCCAGGTGAGGATGTAGTACTGCGGCTGAAGCTTTGCTCATGCTCAGTAGAGTGGAAGGACATTAGGAAAAGGTTCTTGAGGCAGAGGGTGGTGGAGCACTGGAACAGGCTCTCCAGGGAGATGCTCATGGCACCAAGCCTGACAAGATTCCAGCAGCATTTGGCCAACATGTGCCCTCAGGGACATGGTCTGAATGTTGGGCTTGTCCTGTGCAGGGACAGGAGTTGGACTGGATGATCCTTGTGGGTCCCTTCCAGCTCACAACACTCCACAATCCTGTGACAACTCCATGTGTTATGCTGACCAGTCTTGTTTATCTCTTGCAGCCTTCTTGTTTGTCTTGTGCTCAATAACTTGACTCATTGACTCATGGTCAGATTGTCATCTCCTCTTACCAATGGATCCTCTCTGAGGATTCTTACCTGGCTAGAGGTTCTCCTTACTGTATTTATGCAGTTATTTCTCCCTGTGTGTACAGCTTTGTTTCTTTCCAGTTTCTCCAGTTCGTCACAGCAATAATTGGATTTGAATCCTGTCCTTCACATTTGCAGTCTTCCTTAGTTCTGTTTGGTCTGCAGATTTAATAAGTTGACTCTCCTGTCATCCAGTTAAAGCCAGAGCAGGACTATCCCACAAATTAATCCAGGTATGTGCTCTATGCTCATGCAGAACCAGTGATAACTGCTGGATATAGCTCTTCAAGTTTTTCATCTAGCCTGAATTAAGTTCACCTATATCATGTTTTCCAAGATAATGTTGTGTGAGACTATATCAAAAAACCTTATTCAAAGTCAAGGTAGAAAGTATTTGTGCCTTTTACTGAGCCACAAAATCTATTACTTCGGTGCAGAAGGAAGTTGAATTGTTTTGAGTGATTTGTTCTTGATGAATCTGTTTCTTGTTACTTCCTGTCCCCAATCACTTGAGGCTCTTTTTTGGTCTGACCCACTCAAAGAGCTCTTGGGATCTCATCAGAGTAAATGCCTGCCAGAGGGGTTATAGTCCAGTTTATTCTTCTTTGTCTAGACTTTGCAGTCTCTTGGGCAGGCTCTGGGTTTACCTCTACGTTCTGGAGAAGTATCTGGTAAATCTGGAGCCCTCCTGAAGTCTAAATAGTAAGATAGTACAAATTCAGTGTCAGGGGAATAAAAAAGTCAGATTTTTTTTTTTTCCTCTCCCTGGGGACTATTGCAAGATCCAGAAAGTTAATAAACTGACCAGGAGCACAGTGTGTCAGCTGGTCCTGTGATCTGTGCAGCAGTTGACAACTAAAAAAGACCCCCAAACCCAAAAACCTCTTTGGTACTATTGCCTGGAATATTTTCTATATTTTTTTAGATTGCACTCAAGTAGAAGAAACACGGCTACTGCAGATAACAGAATCTTTCTCTTTTTTCTCTTTCTCTCTCTGAGAGCTCATGCATTTGTAGCCAAATAAATGAGGTGAGAAGTCAGATCCAATATCTAGCATAAACTTTATCCATGATATAGTTAAAATGAAATCACTGTAGTTTTGTGATCTGCTTTTTCCCCTACTTGGTATTGGGAAAGAAATTTTTATGGTTGAAAAGTCTCAATGTGTTTTCTTGATACCTGTTTATAGATAAAAAGTAGATGTGTGAAAATTAAACAGAATTAAAGTTGTAGCATCTCAGTGAATCAGTTCTTAGTACGGGTGTTTTGCAGGGCTTCAGCCTGTGCCCATCAAGGTGGATGTTGGATCCCAGCTTTTTCCAGAGCAGGAGCACTGAAGGATATGAATCCATTTTTAAGGTGTATTTTCAAAAGATTTTTTTATGGGAGCTGAATCACACAGAATCACAGATATTAGGGATTGGAATGGACCTCAAAAGATCATCCAGTCCAATCCCCCTGCTGAAGCAGGAACCTAACTGGGATCATCCTAAAACTTACTCTTATCTGAAATAAACTTTATTTATTGACAGTTATTTTATTGCTGTGTAATTGTAGAAAGCTTCTACTGATCCTCTGTCAGTTTGAAGAAGGTGACTTGTTTCTTCATATTTTTAGTGTTTGTTTCTGCTGCTATCGCAGAAAATTAACTGGTTGAATTTTAAATCTCTTGTCTTAGTTTTCATTCAAATGCATTTATAAAATACAAAAATCTTTGTGGCTGTGAGCCTATAAAAGGCTGTAAATTGTCAGTGGGTGCAGAGCTACCAAGTGTGGAGAACTGATATGGTTAGGAGGTGCTATATATCTTGCATAAAACATAATAGGTATTTTATTTGACAAGATTTAGCATTAGCTCAGGTAGAGATTGCTCTTCATGATGGATCTTTAAACATTCATTTATAGGTTTCCTCATTCAGATCTCTTATTATCAGTGAGTCAGGTTGTTTCATGAACTAATGAACTTACTTTGTCCCCGATCTAGTAAAGATTTAGACATATCTTCAAATACCTTAAATTTGGAAGCAGGAAGACTCTGCATACTGATTAGAGAGATGCTGTGCTTTAAAATTAATTTGAATAGGCTAAAGCAGAGTTTGTGTCTATCAGATCTTGCTCAGGGAGCATAAATGCTTAGGTTTTGGCTACTGAGAGGATTTAAGATACCTTTTAAGTCCTTAAAGTAATTTAGTAGTGGTTTTTAGTTATAGCTCCTCCTTTTTATTTCAAGAATGCAGGAAAAATAAATATCAAGGTTTTAACGTGCAGGAAAATAAACACAAGTTTTTGGTATCCACCATTCACTTTAAAGAGATGCCTAGGTGATTATAGTTATTTTCTTTAGAATTGAACTTCAGCTCCTTAGTCTGTTTAATCAAGACCTTAATCTGACCATATATGTATGTCATGGACCATTGTTTAATTAATTTATCTTATTAAACTGCATGCATTTTATGTAGCATTTATAGTTAGTAGCTTTTTTCCTGCATTCTGTGCTTCTAGAAATTGTTTGACTTGGAAAAATTGAGCAAGGTTTTGGTATTTAGATAGTCTAAAAATAAATCTTAGATTTTTCACATATGTTGTTCGACACTTTTAAGCCCTAACTACACTGGTTCTGAGAACACTGTTAAAGAAGTGACATCTCAGAATGCATTGTGTGAATTACGAGTAAATGTTGATGGCTTAAGAGTGACCTCAATTTTTGTCACTTTTCTTGTTAGATTTGCTAATACTTCAAAACATTCGTTTTTTTTTTTTAAGGAAGAATTTCTCCTCCTCAGCTTCTTTTCCTCCTTTCTTGAGCCTGTGGTGAAGATGTGAGCCTGGATCTGCCATGATCTCCATGGCAGCACACAGTAGTTTCCATGGCAACATATTTCACAAACAACCCTACAACTTTACTACAGTGTCAAACAAAAGGAGAATCCGACTGTTGGGAGTGGGTGCTGATCAAGGTTAAAATTAAAAAGAGGGGGAAGGGAGGAAACATGGAAAGAGGTTGGGTGAGATAATGACTTCTTCTAATTTGTCCCTTTCAAGCTTTTGCTTCTAGGTAAGCATATCATTTTAAAAAACCCCCAAAAACCAAAACCAACCAACAACAGCAAAAAAACCCACAAAAAAAACCATCCCCAAAACAGAACACCAAAAAACCCCCAACAAACAAAAAAACCCCAAACCCAAGCTTAAATTCTCTAGTCCATAATTACTGTGGTACCCAGCTGCATTTTCCTGCACATGAGTAGATAAGTCATGTGCTGTCACAAGTCTTTTGTCCCAAGATGATACTTTAGCCTGGTTTTGGAAGGAAATTAGGTTTATGGAATAACAATCCCCTGTTCTGGTTGTCTCTTTGTCTCTGTTGTACCAGAGCTCCCCTGTGTAGCGTTTGACCCTGTTGATGGGGTTATTTGAATTTGACAGAGGGACCAAAGTTGAGGAGGTAATTTAAGTTCCTCTAGATGATGTGAGAAGCTGGGTTCTGGTTCCTGTTCAGTTCCTGGAAGGAGGCTGTGGGCACGGGGAGAATTACAGGCTGAGATGGGTATAATAACCAATATATAAAGCCTAGTTCCTTTGGTCTGAATTCAGGAGAATGGTTAAGCATGTGCTTAGTGTATCTTTTTCTCCCAAGAAGCTTTCCTAAGCTGCAGAGTAAGGGAACTACAAGAAGCTGATAGGAACAGTTGAGGTGACTTCTCTTTCTGCATAACAGTACTGGGAAGGCACGAGGGACTGCGAGGCATGAAGGGGCTTTCAGTTAGAGACTGAATATAATCCACACTTCAGGCTTGTGTAATCCAAAGATTGCAGGCAATGAGCTGGTTGCATTGTGCTTGTGTGACATGTTGTCTGGTCAGGAAGGTAAAACACACCCCTCACATCTCCCTGTGCTTGTCAGACCACTACTGGCAACCAGATGTGAAAGTATCAGGTGGAGTTGGGGGACAGAGGACTTGTAATGAGAGGGTCTGGGGGCATGGGTGAGGATAAATCAGTGCATTTCGTGGTCTGCTCTGTTATTTGGGCTGTGCACATCTCCCCTGTCCCTCAAAGGTGCAGTGCCACATGCATGGCAAAGATGGTGTTTATGTCACTGGAAAGGTGGTGGTGTTTTGGTGAGTCTGTTTCTCAGCTGCATTGGAGATATTTGGGTTTGGTTTTCTTTTTTAAAAAGGGAAGAATGTGAAAGTAGCTTAAAGATTTATCTTGACCCTAGTTCAGAAGTGCAAGGCTACCACGTAACTCTTGTCACTTCAAAGTGACTCCTATCAAACTTAGCATGGCATGTTATCTTACACATGGGCTTTTATGGGAAAATGGGAGGGGTTTTTACTCTCTAGCTTTTTTATTTTGAAATATTAGGCTACATTAGAGGTGACTGTACAGGGTTAAATGCAGGAGGGAACTCAAAAGTGTCAGAGATGTCTTTTGATGAAAGAAGTACAGATGACCCACACCAGGACTGCTGTGGGTGATAGTGTGGAAGGCAGCATATGCTGGGGAGCTGCCGGGGTAGAGGCAGGTTCTGGAGATGTGGCTTGAGGCTGGGGGCATTGCCCTGCGTGGGGAATGGGATCCAGCTCCAGTGGGTCCTCGAGGGCTGGGTCTCTTAATACATTACTGCTGAGAGGTGACTTACCCCCTGCAGACCTCTACTTACTGTACAGAAGTGTTAAAGTGGCAAGAAACTCCTTCAGAAGGGAAGGAAAAGAGTTGTCTTGCAGAATTGTTTTGTTCTTCTGACTCTTAGAAATGATGCTGGTGGAATTTCTGCTGAACAGAGTTAAATGAAGTGCTCAGGGATGTACATAGTCATGAGTTATTGCCTACCTTTCCATTTCACCTGATTATTGTTGCTTTCCAAAGAGACTGCTGATCTTTTTAAGGATCTTGGCTTCCCTAAATATCCTCAGAAGCTGGTTCTTAGGGGGCCCCCATGTTCTGAAAATTAATTCCTTTGAAGTTTGTTGTGAAACAAAGATGCATGCAAACACGACCCGTATTAAAAGGCTTGCCTATAGCAATGTTAACTGCATAACCAGCCTATGCCATGCTTCTGGTTTTGATTTTAAAAAAAAGTAATACCTGTGATAAACTACAAGCTTCCAAAATACCAATATTGAAATTTTTCTGTAGCTGAGGCGCCATCTGAAAACACTGAGGAAGGTTGATGTGGAAATTCAGGCATTCTTATTTAACACCCTTTCATGATGGTTATGGTGTTCCCTGCCAGGCATCACAGGGGCTTTAGTCCCTTCCAGACTAACACACAGAACCCATCTCTGATTTCTGGTTAGTTTTCAGCCTCTTTCCTGCCCTTAAGACTTCTCAAACCCAACCAGTGGTTCTCAAGCTTGAAGTAGAGGTGCAGTGATGGTCAAGCACATTGATCCTTGTAAAGAGTCTTAGCTGGTTTCCTGTCCCAATCAAGAGCAGCTTCTCCAGCTCTCATCTTCCATATTTTTAAGCTTGTATTCAAAGACCTGTGATCCAGGCAAGATTTAGCAAGGCAAGGTAACCTAGACTGACATCTGTTTTGGTTTTTTCCATATATTTGACCAGGATAGGATTGATGTAGGTGGTTTCAGGATGTATTCCCAGTACCTTTCTGTGAACTGTGGTAATGTCTTGCTTCCTTTTTGTTTTGCCTCAGAGTGTTAAACTTGCAATGTGGGCTCAGTGCTGAAGAACTACCAACATATCCTTCTGAATGAAAACTGTGAATCTGTTCCATGGGTTGTTAAAATAAACTTGTTTCATTGAGCTTTCATGTATCAGGAGATTTGCAAATGTAAAAATGCAATAGAAAGGAAATGGATTTAGAATAATTCCTTAATCTGGTTTTCAGTGGTCAGGACATTCAGCTGCATTTTCTGTTTTCTCCTAATCACTTTTCTATTAAAGATTAATTGCATATCGTAGAGAATTCTTGATTAAGCCAATGAAAAGTCAGAGCATAGATCGGTTCATTAGAAGCAGCGTGAGGAATAATAATGAGCAACTGTCAGACTTGCTTGTCTACCTTACAGTAGACACATAAAGGACACGTATTTCTGTGATGCTGCATGTGCTGTTACTAAACAAAAAAGAATCATTTACAGTTTTACTGGGAAGCTTCCTTATTAACAAAACACAATAAATTACTCTGCTCTGTAAACCTCCTTTGGTGTAAGTTTAACAGGGAAAGGAGTTAATATTTTACAAGTGTGTTTTGCCTCTGACTCCAGTAGAATCCAACAAGGTGATTTATGAAAGATTTTTATTTTTTGTCATTTTGAGTAGGACTTTCTCTTTTGCTACGTGCCTCTCTGCAATGTTTTGGTTTGGGTTTTTTTCCCCCTGAGTTCTGGGTACTGCATGTGATGCACGTACCACATCTGGGAACTTTCCGAATTTCACAGAATCCCAGCATTGCTTCAAATGGAAATGACCTTTAAGATAGAGTCCAGTCATTAACCTCACACTGACAAGACCCCAACTAAATAACCCATGTCCCTCAGCACTATGTCTACATGACTCTTCAATCCCTCCAGGGATGGGGACTCCACCACTGCCCTGGGCAACCCCTTCCAATGCCTCAGAACCCTTTCAGCAAAGAAATTCTTCCTCACATCCAATCTCAACTGCCCTGGCACAACTTAAGGCCTTTTGCTCTTGTCCTGTCACTTTTTCCTTGGTTGAACAGACCCACCCCCACTTCTCTCCACCCTCCTTTCAGGGAGTTGGACAGAGCCAGAAGGTCTCCCCTCAGTCTCCTTTTCTCCAGGCTCAACAACCCCAGTTCCCTCAGCCGGGAACTCAGCACACTTGTGCTCCAGACCCTTCCCCAGCTCTGTTGCCCTTCTCTGCACATGCTCCAGCACCTCCATGTCCTTCCTTCTCCTTCTTGCCCAATTTGCTTCCCATTGCATAAGTAGGTAAATGGATATATATGATTTTAGCCCCAGAGTATTCTGCTCCTGAGGTGTCTCTGCTGCCATCTGTAGAGAAGGAATGTTAAAGGGATAGGATGTAGCAAGGGCTGTGTCAGGAAATATGTCAACACCATGGATTATAGATGCCAAAACTAAGTTAGAGTCACTTTATAATACTAAGTGAAGCAATTTGAGAATGAGATTTGTTTGTGAAGCAAAATGGTTGTTAAAGGCTAGATTCCTATTCAACAGCAACATGTGGCTGTTATTTGGAGGAAATGATTTTGTCCTAAATGAGTTTGTCCTGAACCTGTGAGCAAGAATCATGAGGCTGTAGTCATGCTTAATATTGTTCAGAGTCTGCAGCAGTGACTTGGAATCCTCTGGGAAATGGATGACTCTCAAGTCTCAGTTTCTCATGAACCATCTTGGATTCTCAAATTTTTGAGAACTACACTAGACTGAGTGAATTAAAGCCAGTCTCATCCACCCCACACCAGTCATTGGAGAAAGGGCGTTTGGGAGCAACTACCAAAGTGTCATCTTTGTCTTGAATGAACTAGAAAATAAAAGGTCTCTGGGTTGACTTTCTTATTCCAATGGATTTGGTTTTTCCTGCATAAGACTTAGAGATTCAGCAAGTAAAACAGAAATGTCTGATGCTAGAAAGTCAGCTAAATTACTTCTTCTTTTAAAGACCTCTACAATCAAGCTACTGCAGAATGGGAAGTCATTGTCCTGAGACTCATCTGATGCTGGTTCTCCTCACCTTCTTGTCTATGGGCCTTAGACCCCCTTGGTTTGCATATGTTGTAGAGAGGATAACTAGAGGTGTGTCAGAATATATGAAGGTGGTCAAGTACTAAGAGAAGTTCCCAGAGTTGAAGTCCTTTGCCCACCTATTGGGTAAGTGAAGCTGAATTTTTAAGATTGATTATCCCTAGGGAATAATTAGCAAGTGACAAGGTGACTGGTTCCAGACCTCTTGAAACAGAAACCTGTTTCATGGTTATGAGAGAGAGATGTGGTCATCGGTGATGAGTCAATATAGTTTTTTCCATTGGTTGTCAAATAGCAATTAGGAATGGCTGGTTATTGAGTAATCTACCTCTGCATACCTTCTTTTGCTATCATTGGACTTTATAAATCACTTTTTAACACTTTTATTTTTTTACTTCTACTTCCTGCCTTTTTTGAGCTAACAACAGTGGTACACCAAAGGGAATAGCTAACCTACTTAGCTTGCATTTCTCATGAAGTCTCTAGGCAGCTTATTCTAATCGCCTTCATCTTCCAAAATGTCTGCACTATATTCAAAAAGATAAGGGGGGGGAAAAAACCAACACTTCAGTCTTGGTAAAAAGTTAAACGTAGGTGTTGGCAATAATAAACCTTCCAATTGAATTTGTCTCTACTGAAAAACTTGAACCAAATTGAATTGTATGGATGGCTGGTCAAGTTATCACAGGTCTAGTTTGTGTATGTATAAATAATTGAAGTGTGTCATTTTACATATCATTTTTTTATGCAGACAAAGGGATCCCTTGGATTTCAAAGTCCACTTCCTTTTTTTTATTCAAGAACAGTGGTGATTCCCAAAACATGTTGAATTTACTTTATCTACTTTCTAAAAGTTTCTCAAATAGATACTGCCATTATCACTTCACAGATTCTCTGCCAACATACCTCTTAAGGCATTGTTGGTTTTTTATTGACAAGATCTCCAAACAGTGGTATCATATAGAGAAGGTTTTGAAAGTATGAAAAAATTCAGCATCAAGAGGAAGACGTAGTTTAAGTGACAGCAGGGGAGTTCAGCTGGTGATGAAAGTTGCATACACTATAGTGTCTCTGCAGGGACTGGTTTGTGAAGATACAAGAGTTAGGTTTTCCCTAACATCTCCAGGTTCTGTCAGCAGTGTCATCAAGGTGGCATGGTTGGTGCTGCAGAAGTCACTGGTGAAATGGCACATGCTCAGGTGGTGAATCTGTTCAAGGTCCAAGCTCAGGTTTGCCACAGGAGGGGCTAAGTTGTCTTCTGCCTTCTTGTCCTGTGCAAGAAGCCTGGGGTCACTGCTCCTGCCCTCTTGAAATGAACTCTGCACTCCCCTCATTGTTCATGGAAAACATGTTTAAGATTAACCACTGAAACTAGGTTTATTATTGTTTGTGCAGCTCAGACCCACATTCTGTTGTCTTCAGCTTGCTCCTGATGTTCTGGTACAGCAAGGCATTTTTGGAACATCTCCTGTGTTTTTACCTTCCTCTTTGACCGAGCTCCTTTCCCTTGGACCAGCCCAGAACATATAGTTCATTTTGTTTTGTCCAGGCTCTCCACATCTTTGTGCAATGCAGGAGTTAGGTAGAAAAAAAATTTGTATTGATTCCACCTTTTAGTGTTTGACAGCAATTTTTATTTTTAGCCACAGGAATACACAGTGGGAGTTTTTTCTCTGACTAAAACCATCTTAAAGAGTTTTTACTGATATGTGTTGGGACATGGCCAGAGCAAGAGGATAATCCTTTCTGCAGGGCACTGGACATGACTATCTTCTGTATACATATATCTCTTATGAGTGAAAAAAGAATGACTTTAAGGTCAAGGGAAGACACCTGAGGAAAAAAAAGATGTGTAATGGCTAAAATACCTTGCACAGATTCCTGTTCTAGCTACTCACAAAACATGCAAGAGACTATTTAAAAATTAAATATACATGAGAGATAACAAAAAGTAGGGAGGTAAAATAAGGGAAGAAATTAGCAAGGTTGCATAGATTATCTGCATGCAACCATTAATTTAGGGATAGAGATCTGGAATTTTCATTTGAGTTTTATTTTTCAGAAAATATAGTGTCTATAACATATATTCCTCAAAAAGATTGCAATATTGGGAATATACTGTGATTTCTGACCTGCACAGTTAGAGCAAAATTGTGAGCTTTAGTTTAATTCACTTTATCCAGATCAACACATTTTGACCTTAGCATTGAGCCGGGTCTGCCTTGTGTATGTCTCTCAAGCATATTACTTGTGTGTTACTGGATTGGGGACAGAAAATAGAAAGTTTTACATTTCAGGAATTCAGAAATCCAGAGACTTGCATTTGATAGTTTTAAAAGCTTATCAAGTTGTTCTGCAGGTTGCTAATGCCAGTTTTAATATATATCAGAGCCCTGGAAAGGTTGAGGAGAACTAGAAAAAGGAACTGCTTTGTAGGTGTTTAGGAAAGGTGAATGGTACAGCCCAGCCACTCGTTTCTCTGTTACCTGGTATTTATGGTGGAATATATGGGATGTGATGAATACAGCTGTAAGGAAGGGTAGTGTAAAGAAAGCTAGCCCATGTGGGTGTTGACTTGTAGAAAAGAAAAATCAGGTCAGACTGGTGTTTTCTTTTCTTTATAACATTTTGAGCCCGGATAAGAAAAGTTATACAATTGATTTAACACACCAAGACTACGTGAGGCATTTCTCTTGCTGCTGGACAACACTTTGCTTGAGACAGTAGGTTGATAGAGAATCAATGTGACACATTAAATAGATAAAAGTGGTATAACTGAGGTCTCAAAATGTAATGGTAAATAGGAAAAACTAGTGCTGCCATAAAGAAGGCTCCCACTCCTTTCTGTGCTGTGTCCTCTTGTGCCCCCAGGTCAGGAAAGGTCTTTTTTGAAAGCAGAATTTGGAGAAGAGCCATAAGGAGGAATGGTAAATACTGGGCCCCTTTAATCTCTTGATACGTTGATCTTTGCAAAGAGAACTTAAGGGGTGACTTAATCATAGTATTAAATACACACAGAGGAAACAGAAATTTGGAATCTGAAGCAAAGGTATAACACCCTGAGGACTGAGATTGTAACAGGTATTTTTCATTTATGCTGTAATTAACAATTTAGATAATTCCTCAAGGTTTGCATGGCTCTTGCCACATCTGAAGTCTTATTCCTTTTTGTCTGTTTTTCTAAAATGTATATTCAGGGAGGTGTACAGGAACTAATTTTTATAAACCCACCCCATCATCATCCCTTTTGGCAAGAGAGGCTAACCCTGCTTCCCCTAGTGAGCCCTGGGTTCTTGCTGAGCTGCCTCCCACTAGACTCTATGCTGAGAGCAGTGAGATGTAACGTGGCTGGGAACATCAACCCATTGGGGTCAAAGAAGGTCAGGACATGCTACTGGGAGGTTCTGCAGCATCATATGTGGCCTCAGGGCCAATTTAGACCCAATTCACTTTAATGTCAAAGCAGTTTAAATTAAGACTTTGTCTCTATTTAGTCCAAGATGCTAATGCATTCAGCTGGGGAATAGTGAAATATTTAATGTCTGAAAGTAGTGCTTTCTAAATGCTTTATTCTGTTGAAAATGCTGATATTTTGAATTTTTGCCCTAATTAGAGATGAAAGCAAATATCAAACCTGGGATGTTCAGGGGAGTGGTAGTTCTGTTTTACTCTTTTTTACAGAAAAGCTCACCTTAGCAGCATGAATCACTCTTTTATAGTTCTCTTCAAGGCAATTGGGATTCTACCTCTTTTAGCACAAGACTTCAGTTAGGCTACTTAAAATTAAGTATGTACTTAGAATCATAGAATCATTAAGGTTGGAAAATAATTCTAAGATCATAAAGTCCAACTGTCAACCCAACAGCACCATGCCCAAATAAACCTTGGCCTGAAATGCCATGTCTACACATTTTTTTTAACATCTCCAGGGATAGTGACTCCACCACCTCCCTGGGCAGCTTGTTCCATTGTTTGACCACCCTTTTGGTGAAGAAGTTTTTCCTCAGATCCAATCTAAACCTCCCCTGGTACAACTTGAGGCCATTTCTTCTCATCCTGCTTAAGCACAGTGCTGAACTGGGGTTGATTTCAGAAAATCTGAGCAGCTGCCCAGTTTGTGTTCATGCAAGTGTGACGAGTGGCTGAGGGAACAGGGGTTGTTGAGCCTGGAGAAAAGGAGGCTGAGGGGAGACCTTCTTGTTCTCTACAGCTCCCTGAAAGGAGGGTGTAGTGAGGTGGGTGTTGGTCTTTTTTTCCCAAGTAACAAGTGACAGGACAAGAGGAAATGGCCTCAAGTTGCACTGGGGAGGTTTAGGTTGGATCTGAGGAAGAATTTCTTCCCCAAAAGGGTTGTCAGGCAGGTACTTAAATGTCGATGTAGTACGTAAGGACATAGTTTTGTGGTGGGCTTGTCAGTGTTAAGTTAGCAGTTGAACTTGATGATCTTCAAGGTCTTTTCCAACCTAAATGACTCTGTGCAAGAAGGCTGAGAGGACAGGTGAGGCAGTGGCACATTGAGAAGAGAGCACTGCATACATAGCACAGGAAAATCCCAGTGAATATGAGAACACTGAAAGGTAAAAGGGTTGGAAGTGGGTGAGCAGCTCAGGAGGCTGAGGCAGTCCTTCTGCATCTCTTTTGCTGTGTAAGGTTGAGACAGTCCTGGCAGTTCCTGGGGGAACATGGGAGATTCTCAGCATGTGCTGCCCAGAGGCTGGTGGTCACGATGTCCTGGGCAGTGCCCAGGGCTGATGCTGGGGTGCAGCTGAAGATGTCATCTCCGTGCCCTGGGCTGTTTGACTGAGCTCCCACTGGGGTCTGGTCCTAAACGTGTGTCCTGTGTGAACTGGACACCAGATGGGAGGTATAAGGCAGCAGGATCAGTGGGTTGAAAAGGCACCGGTGAATTGGCGATACCTTATGTAACACTTCTTCGTGAGCACTTTAATATTTAATGTTTGCTATAGCATAAATGCAGCTCAGTTAGTGGCATGAATTTTTAAGAGGGGAGGAAAAAAGTTTGGGAGGCAGGAACGTCACAGAAGCTTTTTTTAATTGGCACATACCCCAGTAGAAACCAAAATGTGAAAATTAAGTGACTGCCCTAATTATCAGAGGCTCCTAGGAATACATTGTGCTGGGAGATATTCCTTTTTCATTTCACGGGCTGCTTTAAAAATAAGCATTGTGCAGAGAATAACAAGGCTTTTAATTAAAAGGCTGTGCCCACACAGCAACTTTTTCACTGTGGCTCGAGCTGGTGAAGGGAGCTGCGAGGGTTGAAAACGTTGCTTTGTGTCCACAAAAGATGGAGCTAATAATCTGTTGATAACCAGTGGCTCTTAAATGGGGTTTGCTACAGCCACGTGAGGTCAGATCCTGAGTGGCGGTAGCGTACACGGTAGATTTCTAGCAAGGATGGATATTTCTGTGAGTGAGTGCTTCTGTGTGCTTCAGGCCAGGAATTGCCTTCACCCTCCTGCTCCACCGCAGTTAAGCAGAAGCAGATGTGCACCTCCCTTTGTCATGAGTGCCAGCCTGCCCTGAACTTTGACTCCATCCCCAGCCTGTACCAGAAGGTAGAAGTTGCAATCATTTGAGCCAGCAAGGCTTGTAAGATGTGAAAGAAGTCAGATTAAACTGTGGTGATGGATGAGCGTGGCAGTATGTTATGCAGATGGGCAGTGTCACAGGGAAGTAATGAATAGCAGGCAGAAGTGTACACTGATATATGTATATAAATATATATATACATAGTAAAAGTCTGCTGTTAATAACTGTAAAAGTTCCTCTTGACCTGCAAAATGTCATGTAGAGAAGGATGTGCCGTGTACTGAACTCCCATAAACGAGTAGCTATTTTGTTGGTGCTGCCATATAAAAATCTGATTCTAATGCCCAGTTTTCTAACCCATGCACCGTTCCTTCTAGGTTTTCATTTTACCCTCAACTTCTCTCTACTCACATGACTTTTTTCCACCTCTGAAATACCTTTGCTCTCCCATATCTTCTCTCTAGTACTCCAATTCCTTTGGTTAGTTATCAAAGAGAACTGCCGTGTGGAAGTTGGCTGGCAGGGTCCAGTGCCTGAAATCTGATAGAGCTTCATAGGCTGGATGCTATGTAGGTAACTTTTTAAAGGTTTCTTAAACATCCCCTCCAGCTGTTCCCCAATTGTCCCAATTAATGGAGTATGATATTAATTTGCTAATGAACTGTTTTCACAAATGCAGTGTTTTTATTTGGGAAAAATAACTGATGTTCTCCTGATCCCACCAGAATGCAGAACTGGTGCCTACATGTGTGCATGTATCGGAGAGGGGAAACCTGCAGAAGCAGAGTTCTGCTGAGTATTTGAGGATCTAGTACAAAGTCTGCTTTGCAGAGTAGGGTTTTTTGAATGACTGGCACAGCAGTGTTGTCACTAAGGTCAGAGAGATTTTGCACATTGACATCCCTGGGAGGAGATTTTGGTAAAATGTGGAGTGCTTTTTGAAAAGCGTTGTGGTTTAATGCAACAACAAATACATTTTTGTGTATGTATTGAGATGAAGTGTGAATAATAGCTGTATACTAAGCTGCTGAAAAACAAGCATTTTATGGTCCTGTTTACACACAGATGCCTGGCTACATAAGCAAAATGAATACATTTTCAATTTATTTCTTAATTTGCCAAAAATAAATGCTTCAAGGACTTGATGTTGGAAAGAGCCAGCAAGTTGGATTTGCTTTCATGGCTCCAGGCAACTGTAGTTGAAGCTTTGAGCAAACAAATACCCTCTGTATGATAAGAAGTTTGAATAAGTTTAATAAGATTGTGGTCAGCATGGTGTGTAGTAATGAAGTTCCTTGTCAGAGCAGCTGTATTGGACCAGAAGGAAAGGTTCTCCCAGTGCAATTCCTGTCTCGTGAGCCAGTAACACGTTTGGTTAATGAAAGGTAGGAAAATCCCAGGCTTTGGGATGCTCCTTTGCCAGTTTGCTCCCAACTTGCAGTATTCTATGGCTCAGGAACTTCAATTGTCTAATAACTGTTAAGGGATTTTTATTAATTTATTCAAATATAATTGCATTTTTCCACTTTATCCCTCTTAACTCTCTTCCCCTTCTCACCACCAAATTTCTCACAAAAATGGAGTTTCCATCCTGAGGCATATCTACTCTGAAACTGCAATTTCTGGATGCCAGAGGGATGTGATGATGCGATATTGCTGTTGCATGCTCTAATTCAAACAGCTGTAACTTGCTGGTTTTCAAGAATGTTATTTCAGTGAATTTGGAATATTTATTTAAAAGAAAGAAAATAGTAACAGAAAAGTTATTTATTCACACCCTAGTTGCCCAAATCTTTATAAATGGGATGAACTAAATGGGATGAACATACTAAGGAATCAGAGATACAGCGATCTCTTTAATCTGGTTGCAGTACACTCTGCTGGAGTAAGTACTCAACCTGAAATATCTTGCCCTGAGCATGAGTCTCAGGCTCTCACTGAGCATAAATGTCATGTAGGGAGTCTGGTAGCTGCTAACACATCTGGGCAATACCTCTACATAGCCTGTTCTTTCAGTTTTGCAGCGATCTGATTTTTCAGTCTGAGATTTCCGCTTGTGCTTTATCGTTTTGAAGGTGATAGCGCTCGGGGTGCCCAAACTACTTCTCCTGCCTTCCCTGAGAGAATCTATTAAACTGATATGAAGGTAGGAAAAAATATATCTCAGAAGAGCTGGCAGAGATCCATGGAAGATGAGATAGCTGTGTAAATGTATGACTGCTACCTGGAGGCAAAGAAGAAAGCTCTGTTCAGCCTATGAGGTGTAACAGATATAGCTGTTAGATACTCATATGCCTCTCCTGGTTATCACTAGAAAGCATCTGATTGTGTTGGAATCAAAATTTCACCTGCTGACTTTAAGATTTGGGAAAGATTGTGCCATCAATGATAACTATTAAACAGTAGTTTAACATCCAGTTATTTCTTAAGCCAAGCACTTTGAGAAGTTTTGTTCTTCAAAGCAGAATAAACGCTGTAAAATCCTGTTTGTGAGGAGTGCCTGGACTCAGCACCCGGTTTTTGTGCACCAGACATCAATATCATAATACTCAGTCCCTCTGTTGTCCCTGTCCCACAAATCTTGTCTTCCCTAAGGTCTTTTATTAAATCTGAGTTTCTGCCTTTCTCCTTCCCTGCTTACTAGAAGATACTGACTTGAGGATTCACCTCCCCGTTGGTGTGACTGCTGTTATTTTCCATGGTAGCTTTGCCTAATGCATGTGCAGGCTGTGTTGGGACCCACACTGCTAGTCTGATACACTTTCAGGCCAGTTGTCAAATGGTAATAGTTGGAAATAATGTCATAATGTTGTGTGACCTGGGATACACTCTCTTAATGAGCTGAAGGGCTGGAAAAATAATTTGTAATAAGAGTTGATGTAGCAGCTTTGTCATTGTCTTGAGAGGTCTGGCTGGCTTTTCAGATGGATTTTAAAGCATAGAGCAAAACTTACTCTTTTGGAAGAATAACCTTTCCCCTGGCAGTGGGGGGTGAAGGATTTCACATGTTGGAAGTTAAAAGGATGTGCAGGTCTCCTACATTCTGGCAGTAAAAGTCAGGCTGTGAAGCACTGTGGGACATCACCAAGTTTTTCCCTGATAAAGAAACTCCACCTGAAGTCCCTTGTTCACAAAGATCCGTGTTATTTGCACAGCATCAAAATTGAGTTAGTCCACTGCAGTGAGACAAGAGCAGACTGTAATATTAGGATTTTTTTCTTCTACATGTCCTAGAAAGAGCACTGGCTGTGATAATAGAGACTGCCAATGTTTAGAAGAACTGTATTTCAGATCTGTGTTCACTACATTGCCCAGGCTTTTAGTTTTCCCATAATTATTACCCACACAACTTTTGGCAACCAAACTGCTCATTTAAACACTTATTCTGTATATTTTAAAGGTTCTGTTTTTCTTTTTAACAAATATTTTCTTTTTAATTACCAAATAAAAACATCCAGTGGTGCTTAAAATAGATTACAGAAACAATAGGCAAGAGAAATCTGTCCCAGAGGTGGTTGAAGATATGAGCTGGAGATCTTTCCAGTGTTTTCTTTGCACTGGGAGAAGTGAAGTTTGCAGATGTTGTCTTGCCTGATCTAGCTGCTGTTTTTCTGTTAATGTGGAAGTTGTGGACCTGGGAAATGAGGGTTAAAAAAAAGTGAAACAACCACCCAAAACAAAAAAAAGGGTAAAAATTGTACTGTCAATTTTAGGATGATCTAATGATTGTGATGTGGTACTTGATGCCTTAAGAGGAAATTTGAGTCAGTACCACAAGACAAAGGGCAGATTCATTCTCTCAAGAATCAGATATTAATTATCAAATTCATTTAAGGTTGTGCAATCAAAACCTTACACTTGTTTTCCTGATTACTCACATGTACCTGCAGCGTGACAAAAAGGCACTGCATTCAGGTTCTCTTGGTGAATGTTGAGTGTTAGTGAATGTCTCCATTATTACTGAGACAATGGAAATAACAAGTCATACAATAGATACAAATACATCAAACATCTTTTTAAACAGTCAGGAGTCACAGAGATTGTATTTCTAAGTGAGAAAACATGAGTAGCAGGTATTAGTGTGTAAAACCAGAGTCTCACAACTCAGGTACATAAATGTGCTTTTTTAAATACAAACTCTTGGTGTCAAATAGAAGTTAAGCTTCAAAGAAAAGCCCAACCTGTTGGCTGTGTTTGGGCTGACTTGCTATATATCATCCAGTGCCACTTGAGCACTTAGTGAGGGATGTGTGGAATATTGCAAACCTCATCAGAGTTGGGATTGCCATCTTGGATTTACCAAGGTCCAGTTGGGCATAAAGCCATTGTGAAGACTGAGCAGGAACCGATGTCTTCTGTTGTGCTTGCGTTTTTCCCACTAAATTCTCTTCTGGATGAAAAACAAAGTGCTCGACAGTCGTGTTAGTGGAAACAGGCATAATTCCTGGTATGAATCCATCAGGTATTTTTTGTGGGTTATTCTTTCCTGTGCAATGTGCAGCATTACCCCTAACTGAGGAGCAAGTCTTTGTCTAGAATCCTTCAAGTGTGGTCTCACGTATGATTTCAAGGTAAATGAGATGGAAAACCTACCCCCATCTTCCAGGGGTGTGTTTTAATTTCTGGTGTTCATGTTTATGGCAGATTTGAGGTGTTCTGATGGCAGATGTGTTTACAAGAATAAAATGGATTCTTGCCTTTGCAAAGACAGTGATTCAGAGCTGCTACAGGGCTGTGCTTGAGATTAATATTTGCCTTTGATCTGCATGCATGGCATCTGTAGACATGATGTTGGTGCATGTCAGATGTAAAGACTGAGGGTAGATGTTTCAACATGCTAAATGCTCATAATTGACATGTCTGGACAATTGGTTTTTAAAAATATGGCAAATGAACTGAAAACCAACATAAAATTAAACAGAAAAGCAAAAAAACAAATTCAGATTATGCCAAATACGAAATTTTTCCCTTTTATCTAAAAAGCCCTTTTCACTCAGTCAGTTTCACTCCACCATTTTCAGCAGCTGGTTGGAAAACAAAGGAAGGAAATTCCTGTGTTCATAAAATCACCGGTGGTCGTGCCCCCTTTATCTTGGAGCTGGTTGCTCTGTGGTGTCACCTAGGATGTGGAAAACTTGCTTTCACTTCCCATATTTCCTGAGGGGTTATGTGAATTTGTGTGTCACACTAGTGGCTTTCACCACAAAGTGAAAAACTAGTCTGAAGTTGGGGAGTCTTCATAATCCCCTCTATTTAAATTTTGTATCAATGATTAAAAATTCATTGGAGCAGAAACAGAAAGATTTTGCTTGGGAGGTGAGAATCCCTATAGGTGATGTTTTGAGCCAGACTCATTCTTTTGCTTTCTATTGCTATTTAAGTATTTTATTTGTAGTGGAACAGCTTAATCTAGAATGGCTGAGGGGGCTTCACTGTTAACTTCTCCTATAGCATGAAGTGCAGATACTGGTGGTTGAATATCCACTTGAGCAGAGGAAGGAATTGACCTCAAGCCTGATGCCAGAGCTGGAGAGCTCTTGGGCAAACTGAAGACACCCACCACCAGCAGTTTTGTGAGCCAGGGTTTCCTGTTCCATCCCAATAGAGTGCTGTTGAAATGGTGTGGGTCAGGTTCACACAGGGCTGGGGGCTGTATGTTTTGGATGTATTCTTCAGAGGAGCTGCTCTTTGAGTCAAAGTTATAACCATCTCTGGTTCCTCACTCTTCTAAGCCAATGTATGTTGCATTAGTAATGTATTAGTGGTTTTAGCAGCAAAAAACATTCCCTTCCTCACTGCAGTGAGACAGAGCAACCTGATAGTCAACATTTTTAAGCTAGTGGATGCTTTCTGACTTAGAGTTCTACCACCCCATCAGTAAGCAGGAGGGTATGTGGTAGAAACAGCTGTCTCCATGCATGAGGCTGTAGTTCTGTGGTGGGTTTTTTTGTCTGTTTGTTTTTGAAACAAGCTGCTCCATGCCCTACCAGCAGACAATGAGACATCTAGGGAAATCCTAGATGCCTTGTGTGCTTTATCTTGTGTGAAAGAAGATAAAGCAGCCAAGGCTATACTCCATAAGTGGTTACCAAAACATCACTGTTCTTAGTTACGTTCTCTTTGTACTTCTATTACGATTGACTCAGTAAAAACTTTCCTGTGGTTTTGTGTCTGTGAAGATGTGCCACCCCACTCTGATACACCTGCATGGTTAGGACTGTACCTGTGTCTGGTGGTGGAATGTGATGGTTGAATATTCTAATAATCTCAGCTATTCAGGCTCAAAATGGTGTGAGATATCTACAATTCCTTGGACTTCTAGCATTTGTATTTAGGTGGTTTTACAAGATACCCTTTGTGGGGCAATATGAAAATGTCTAGTCAGTTCTTAGCCTGATGCTTAATACCAGCTTCTCTCCAGTGGGCAGGCAGCCTGTGGAGTCTTAACAACTTTAATGTTAAATGAATAGTGAAGATAAAATCTAAACATTATCTTGTGAGGCTTCTCTGCTTTCGATACAGCATTCCTGTGGATGGTTCCTAAGGGTGAGAGCTTGAATGTTCTCAGCATTTGTAAGTTTGGAACTGGATCTGATATTTGAAGCTCGTATCTGTCTATCCAAAGCTTGCTTTTTTCCTTTCTCTCATGTGTATGTCTGTATCTATAGGTTCATGTATCTATATATAGCATACATATGTAAAAGAAAACTAGGTGTGGCTGAATCTATTGAAGAAATTTTAGTGACTTGAGGGAATTCCTTCACAGAAGCATTGTTCCCATCTTTGCAATTTGTAACTGGTACTTTACAATCTGTGCTTTTATTATAAAGAAAATGCTGCTGCTTTGGCAGTATTACCTGTGTGTTTTTCTTAAGGCAAGTAATTTAAAAGTATAAAGATGAGCTCTCTAGGCTTATTCATTTTAAGCTGAAAATCAAATAAATTGGTGATGAAAATGACCCAACAGATTATCTCATCCATTTCAAAGCCAGTCCCAGATGTTTCCCTACCATTACCCTTGACACATTTTATAGAGCTTTATCCATCTTGAAGGAGCTGAAGTGTTGGATATTCTGCTGTACAGTTTATTTTGCATCTGAAATATTAGCTTTCCCATGCAAATTTTATTGGAGGCCTGTCTGAAGACCATGGATCAAGTCTTTACTCCTGTTGCTTTCATGGGACTTTAGATGAGGCTCCCTGAGACTCTTGAGTTGAACACCTAAGTGTGTTAGCCCCCAGCACTGAGTAACTACATGGATATAAAGCACTGATCCTCACAAGGGCACAGGAGAATTTAGGGTTTCTGAGAAACTTGCCATTGATGTGAGCGAGCCGACCATCAAGGTGAGGTTTGTGTACTTGACAGCATCAGCACCCCAAGGCTCAGAGCACCTCTGTGTTCCAGACTTCTGCAGAGTGAAGGAACAGACTTTGCTGCCTCTCAGCTGGATTTGTAATAAGGATGATAAATAAAACTGAATCCCCCTCTTTTTGGCATCCCTGTGGATGGTTTCTTACACCTGTGTCCACATGGCACTGCCTGCCTCAGAACCATCCTGCATGGTTTCTCCTTTTCTACTAGAGTAGAATAGAGTTCAACTCTCTAGAGTTCTTGGGTCTTTTTTTTTTTTGTTGAGTCCCTATATTTTCTCCTTGCTACGCTTCTTTTCTGTGGGAACTTTGTAATTCCTTCTTGTAAAGTGGGGTCATGCTTGTTGTGGCATCTTCCCTGTAAAATGCAGGGTACACAGCTTCAATTAATGAAGGCAATTTGTCCTCTTCAAAAATATCTGAGCAAGCAAAGTCATGGGAAGGGCATAGGAGAGCATCAGAACATTTTTTTTTTTTCTTCCAGTGCACCATTACATAGTGTGAGGTGATGATCAAAACATCTGTTGTGTGAGGTAAAAGAGCAGAGAGCTATTTTCCATTCATCTTACTAATTTTCTTTCTGCTGTTGCTTAAAGATAAGCCTTGAGGATTACTTCAGGGACACTGGAAGATGAGTGAAGGCAGAATGGGGAAATAAGGTGTGGTGGCCAACTCAGCCAGCCAAGGTCACTTGGAAACTAGGATCTACTGGAACACCTTAGTCCAGTTGACTGGCAGCTTTCCTTCTTTCCTTGGGGGATTGGTTGATCCTCCAGCAATCCTCCGTATTTCTGCAAGAGGAAATGTGGGGGAAATCCATTGTGATCTCTTATTGAGGATCCTGTGGTCTCATCTGTGAAGCTTTGACTTTTGAGCTTTACTCCCAAGTAAATCTTTGTGAAAGATTAATTGTGCACGTTGCATGCTAGTCTGCTGTTGAGATGCCAGACAAGCGGTGGGATCACAGAAGCACTGGGGTTATCCTAGTTTAGCAGCACTGACACTAAACTGACTGTGAGGGATGTTCTTTAGCAGAGCCAAATCTGAACTGGTTGCCTTTGAGTCCTTGTCAGCACTGTCATCTCCAGCTCCCCTTCATCCTCCCTCTCTTTACCATGAGAACAACCCAACTAGCCTGAAGGCCACTGGATTCTCCTGGGCGTTGTAGGCAGACTTTGGAGTAGTAAACTTTGGCAATCAGGAGTCATCTATCTAGGTTTCCTGGTGGAACAGAAGATCCATTCAATGTCAAGAAAAGGTCCAATCATCTGGATACGGACTGGTACTTACTATCATGTGCAGCCAAGTCTTCTGCAGTGATTTGTGAGTTCAGATTTAACCTGTGTACATGGGCAACAGAACAGAGCTACTGTGCTAGTGGCTGAAAGTTTCAGCTCCTGCAGATGGGAATTAAACCTTAAAATCTGAGACACAACTAGATATAATAAATTATGCAAGCTAACGTGCTGACACCTTGAAGAGATTTGAGGCTGAGAGGATGCTATGGAGATGTTTGTGGTTTTCTTATGGGGGGGAAAAAAAATGGATCCGGAGATTTGAGGCTGAGAGGATGCTATGGAGATAATGTTTGTGGTTTTCTTATGGGGGGAAAAAGAAATGGATCCAGTGAAATGACTTTAAATGGGAACAGAAGATAGATGGATTTTATGTAACACTGGAGACACTGCACAGTTGAAAACCAACGATGTCTGCTTCTCTTAATTTAATGCTGCAGGAATATACTTACTTTTCTGTGATTCTCAGGGTGATCTCTAAAATACAAGAGTATCCATTTTCCTCAAGTTTTTGTTCCAGTGTCACACAACAAGCAATACTTTATCACTTTCATTTAAAGTGTGAGGTTGGTGGCCTTGTGGAGACTCCTTCCCTGTAACTTGTGCTCCTGTAATGATTGTCTCTGGGTCTTTCTCTCCTGGACTTTCCAATTTTTTTTGTGTGAACTTTAGGACTTTCAGAACCCTCCACAAAAAAGCAGCCATCCCTCCCACTGCTGTGTAACAGCTCTCGAAGGAGGTGAAGGGATGGTAGTGATGGCAGAGATGATGAGCACCTCCAGCTCAATGCTTTTACAACACTTCCCTGTGAGGTGAGGGGAATTGGTGTGTACAGAGATAAAGTGATTTATGATTAAGAAATTAGCACACTCTGGCTAGTCTTTACTGCTTTTCCTTGGAGGATCCTTATCAGTGCTCTTTCAATGTTGGGATGAGGCTTGGCATAGACCCACCTTCTTTCTTCTCAGCTTAGTGCAAGGTGTGAATTTTAGAAGGGAGAAGAGGGCAGAGGTGGTACATTTTGCCCCTGTATCCTGCATAGCTAGTGAGGAACCAGAGTTCAGCAGTTCCCTGTTAACAGTTCCAAGCTGTACCTTCTGAGTAGGAGTCTAAAGGGTATAGTCTGAGTTGGGGAGGGGGTAGGAGAGGAGATGTGTGACTGCTGTTATAGTGCCTGTTCCCCAGATCTTTTAAAGTTTATTTAGAAATAACTTTTTTGATGGATAAAACATGAAAAGGTAGGATTGTAACAAGGGGCAAAGCATGTTTCATCTGTTCTTCTGGAGTTGAGAACAGGTCTGGGCAAATGCTGGTGCAGTGTGAGGCTTAGGCTCTGGTCATCTTTGCTCACCAGTCAGCTGATGTGGCTGGCCATGGAGGAGGCAATCCTCTCTGGGGTGGTGGGAGATGGCACGGGGGTTCCTGTTCCATGTGTGCCAGGAGCTGCTGAATTTCTTAAGTGGGTTTGTCAGAGATCACACTGGAGTTACAGTTCTGAGAGCACAGGCATAGCTTGGATGGTGACAAGCTGTGTGCATAGTGGGAAGAGAACAAGGACCAAAAAAAAAGAGTTCCATTCTCTCATATCACTTAAAAAATAATGCCTGGCTCTCAACATGACTTGCTTTCAAATCCAAACATAAAACCTGGGCTTGTCTTTTTCTATTGCTTTTTCTGCTGCCTCCTTGATTTGTAGGAGGCACTTAAAAAAGCTTCCCATTAGTGTTCTTGTGTTACTTTTTTGCCCCCTGTTGTGACAATTCCTCAAAATAATGACTTGTCTGTGACGTTCAGAGCGACTTCTTTGAGGTTTGCACAAAAATGCTTTATTGTTGTGGAAGGTGAGTTCAGTGTCTGGAGCAATATAATCAGGGAAGCTCTCTCTAGTTCAGAGACTGGATAAATTTTACGTAGCTTTAGGCTTTCTTCTTTTAGATGTGTCCTTTAGGGCTCAATTACCAATTAAATAATTCCCTTACTCCCATTAGCAGGACCAGGAGAGCAATCTGCACCGGGTATTGCCATCTATGGTTGGACGTGATGATCTCGGAGGTCTTTTCCAACCAGGACATTCTATGATTCTATGATCTCTTCAGTGCAGAAAGGAAAAATGGTGTGGGCAAAATCACTTGTCAGGTTGGCAGGTGCTGTGAGGAGAGAAAAGAAAAAGCTGAACCCAAGCCTCTCTGCTGCCTTTGGACATGAAGCACCAGAGAAATTGGGCAGTGTTGTAAGGCACACAATGTCTCTCGAGGCCTTAACTTGCTGGTTTGCTTGTTTTGTGTTTGAGGGCTTTAAGTCAACGCTGAAGAAATGTAGCTCCTTGTCTTTGGATGACCCGTAAAGCTCAATCTGGGCTGCTTGCCTGGGGCCAGGAGCAAAGCTCAAGGTGCTTGATGTTACATGCTGCAAGTCCAGGCTTCGGTGATTCTGTAAGGATGCCAGATTAATAACTTCACCAGGGATGGTTCCTTAATGAGGATTTACTGCGAGATACTGAGGGCTGTTTCCTGGTACTGCTTTTTATCTGGCCTGTGTCGTTAGGTTAGGGTCAGCTTGCAAAATGTCCAGTTTCTGTCCTCCTCCCATGCCATTGTGGTAGCAACAAAGATGAGGGTGTAACAAAAGCAAGTCAGAAGATTTGATAACTTCTGGTTATTCATATATTTCTAACTTGAGGGTCCTGTTGCTTTGGAGTTGCTTTGCAGAACTTTGAATCTGAGAAACTTGTAACATCACCAGCTTGTATGTTCACTTTTGGGCTACTCCTCCTTTCCATGGAGACATGGAAATCTTTTCCATATGCTTTAAAGGAAAGAAGGATAGCAGTGAAGCTAACCTACGTGTTTTATGTGTGTGAGAAAGTAACTTCGTGGTGTCTGCAAGTTGTAATATTGAGGAAAAGGAAAGGTCAGTATTTGTAACCGCTGACACTTAAATTGGTAATAGTCTAATTTTAGTAATTGGCTTTAAATACATGGTGAACTTGGGCCAAATTAATTTCTACAACTTTGTTAGCCTCAGAGTAATTACCAGCAGACACTCAGACTTCTTTTTGATGATCGTATCTTATTTTTTGCCTTGTCTGTGTTGTTTGTGAAGGAGAAATATTCAATTTGTGTTTTTCTGTGGAAAAAGGAAGTTTTCAGGAACTCTGTAGCCTCTATCTCCGGAAACAGATAATGTGGAAATCCTGGTTTCATTTTACATGGGACAATTGGTTTCTTTCCCTTCACAGACTGTGGCTCTTAGACCACCATAGGGTAGAGACTGATTTAGTTAAAGGTAATTTAAGAGACAAATATTTGAGTGAGGAGCTTTTGAGAAGGAGCTGTCAACCCCAAGTGTATTTTTCAGATCTGCTTGAGAAGCAAAGAGGATCTGGCACCCAAAACAAAGAAGCAAAAGAGAAAAACAGAGAAACAAACTCTGAGAATTCAGCATGAAATTAAATAAAACAGGTCCACAGTCAATACCAAACAGGGGAGGCTCCATGTAAAAGTCAATGCCTTTGTGTTGGTGTGCAGCAGGAGAGATGTTGGCCTGCCAGCTGCTGATGATCAGAAGACTTTTCAGTCCTGACCAGTGTCTGTGAAAGCTGTGCCTCTTCTGTGTGCTTTGTGCTCTATTCGTAAAAACACTGGTAGATGTTCTACATTATTATAGAACCGTAGACTGGCTTGGGTTGGGAGGGGCCTTAAAGCTCATACAGT